>NW_009729254.1:25948-33113 GCF_000703405.1 Apaloderma vittatum | reverse complement strand
TGGCGAAATAAAGTGCGCAAACGCCAAGGTGATTGTGTGCCCTTACGCTGCCATCCAGTTACTTGGATTCTTCTCTGGGTTTTAAAACTTTCCTCCTCTAGACTAGCAAATCTGACAAAACAAACAATGTAATTTACACGTATTTATTCTGACAGGTTTACCCTGGTAAATAGTTAAACTTCCGTTAATGACACCAAAGTGATGGCTTTTGGCTTTTCTGCGAGCACGGGAAGGCTGAGCGAGGGAGGAGGTGACGAGGGCCCCGATGTCAGCGTTCAGTGGGGCCGCAGCCATTCCTCCGGCCCGTGTTCTTCTGTACAGCCAAATTACAGCCTGGCTGTGCCACGCGTACACCTTGAATGGGAACCGTCACGGCATACAAACCGTGGCCTGCGCACAAATGGGTAGTGAACGTACCTGAGATTAAAGGGAGAGGTTTGGTCTTTGTAGCGATCTTCTGTTTCCTAGGGAGGAACCTGCCTTGCATTGGTCTGTCTGTAGCAAAGAGGATGGATGGAAAATGAGGGGGGATCCTGCCCCGGACTGAAAACTGCAGCCTTCCTTCCAGAGGGACAAAGGTTACAAGAGAAATAAACCGCAGCATTTTGTAGTGGTGGTCTGTTAATGTATTCTACCAATAAATACAGAGAAAACGAGAATGCACACTGTCTGGAAGGGCTAACTGCTCTTCAGAAAACACACAATTTCCATTTTTTATTTGTCAAGTCCTCTCACACTTTTCCTCATTAGATGCACCACAGGATCATTAATTTTACTGCTGCTATCTTATCTTAATTGCACCAAAACTAATGTTTTGGGCGTCATGGACTGTTCCATCACAAATTCCTCCAGTCTCTGTTTCCCTAACAGACCTACCCACGGCGATGCTGCCAAACTTGCTTTCGGTAGTTACCGTGCTTGGGCGTCATCAGGGGCATCGTGCCTAAAGGCCGTCGCAACAACCTGTATCGTCACATTGTCTGCGATGTGAGCTCTCAAAACAAAACACGGACTTGCCTGAGCCTTTGATCGGTCTTGCCATGAAGAAATCCGAAGAAAACCTGTTTACTGGGCTTACAGATTGCGTGGAACATCAAGGCATAGCTGTGAAATCAACCAGTGCCCTGTGTAATTGTAAATAACTCAGCTGTCAGCTGCATTACTTCTAACAGTCCTTGCTTGGCCCGAAGATAAATACACATGTCGGTGCTGCAAAAGCTGAGCTTACACATAGGATCAGGGCCTGAGTCAGTAAAACCAACAATAAAAGAGATACACGCATATCTGCAGAATCAGGCCCTTAAACACTGTGCTCTTTGGAGCTGGGACCATAACGGTTTGTACTTTCAGACATTAAACATAAACATAACAACAACATGAATTTAAACCTTAAGTCACAGAAATTTTTTTCAGTTATTCTTCATTTTATGCTGATTTCAAGAGACAAACTCCATTAACTTTGAGGGAATCACTCCTGCGAGTGACAGGACAGCTGATCTTACATACAGGGGCTGCAACCTTGATGTTGCAAAGAAACTTGAAAATATCACAGACACTTTTTAAGAGCTCTTAAGCACATTTTCAGAATCCTCTTATGTTTTTATGATATTTATCTGGACAAAAAAATAAAAATTTGTAAAATGAAACTGAACTATATTGAGAAACCTTTCTCCATTTAATGTGAAATAAAGGAAATGCCCTTTTAAATGCATTTCTGTTAGGCTGTTATGGCTCGCTCGGTTGCTGGAACAGTTGCGCCCTTCCCCAGTATGTGTTTCTGTGCCTCCCACACTTCTTTACTTCCTTATTTTGCTTCTCTTTGTTTTACTTCTTGCTCTGGTCCCTGAAGGATCGGCCTGGTATCTTAATCTTCTGCTTCCTTCTTCAGATTGCTCGTTCTCCGTTCAGCCGCGACCCCAAATCCTGTTGCTCCTCAGGCTGACCCCTACTTTGTCCCCGCTCATCTCCTGCTCTCCCACCCTGGCTGGCTCTGGGTGAACACCCGCTGCCCTTTTCCTGACCTGGGTTCGTAACCTCTTAATCAGCTATGACTCCGCTTTCTCCATCCTCTTTTACAAGCAGGCATTAGCTAATTCCCACCCTTATTCTTTAACATCATCTCTCAAAAATTTTTCCACCTAAACTTCCTTGCCAAAATGACCCACACCGCGTTCAGTTTTTGCCTCGTTCCCTGCAACTCTCTTCCTACGTGAACATTGGCCAAACCATCTCTTCCTTCAGTGCATCCCAATGCAGCTGCCAAAATATTTTGGTGTTGTGCCCTTCTCTATCGTGGCTCCTCTGCTTCCTCTGAAGGACCAGCAAGATCCTGTTTGCTGGTTAGGCCTTGCCTTTTATTTCTGACTGCAAAATAAAGAGATAAAGGAGATTACATAAGGCATGCAGGCATACTCACTCTCCAAATCCCTACTTACGGTGGGGAACGACAAGCACTCTCCTGTGATTCCCGTGTTCCTGTCCTGTGTTTCCAACATAGGTGAGGGGAGGAAACATTTAGAAGCAAAGAAAAATAAACCCTCTTAGTTTCATCAGGAAAACAAGAAAAAAACCTTCCGTCTCTATCAAATAAGTGGTTTACTGTTTTAATCTGTTTTAATAAATTCATCTTAGTTTCTGAAAGAAAATACCAAAATGTATAATTGAAAACCATTGAAATTAAATGTTATTTTTTGAAAAATATTTCCCAGCCAAACTCTTCAGTTAATTCAACTTAATCCAAACCCAGCTGTTTTATTGAACAATCTGTTCACGTAAAAAATATTAATCTTTCCGGAGTCAGATTGTCGAGGTTGTTTCATATGATTTCTACTTCAGATGGAGTCCCATTCGAAGGCACAGGAGCCAGGCCCAGATGCAAGTACAGTTTAGCCTCATCTTCAGGGATTCACCTTTCATTTGAAATGGGAAACAGGCTGGAGGAAAGAAAAGAGAGGTTACAACGGTCGTGGGCTGTGTGGGCAGCGCGTGCCTGGCTTTAGCCATCAGAATTTAGAGTCGTAGAGAAGCCAGGGTCGGAAGGGTCCCTGCGCGTCACCTGGCCCAGCCTGCTCACTCGCACACGTGCATCTGAACTGGTGGTGGCAAAAGCACAGTTTTGGAGAAAGTTTGGGCTCGATGTCCTCCTAACGCAACAATTTTGAGCTGAAAAAAAAAGTTGAGGGTTCTGTAAGGTTCTTTGGTTTCAAGAAACGTCTGTATTTCTTAAACTGTTCTCAGTCCTAAATGTTTTTAAACTAAATTTGAACCATGAAGCTGTACTTCACGGTGAATTACACATAAACCAACTATACATGTCATCATAGAAGAAATTTAAGACTTCATACTAATTTTCTTTGCATCTGAAGAAGAAAGTACAGTCATAAACCAAAGTTTCATTCGACAAGGATTATTTCCAATAATATTGCAGTTATTTACAATAATATTTACAATCAGCTTGTTACAATTTCCCTTCCCTTTACATAAATGAACAAGCACTCCAGAAGCAACCACAACTTCTGCAAAAGCCTCTCTCTTACAGACATACTTAAGGGCTGTTTATATTACCGAGTTAAAGAGCCATAACAAATCAGAATCTTTCTCAGTGGGATCTTAAGGCAACACCATTTAAATTAAATGACACTAGAAAAAAAAAAAAATCACGACACTTTTGTCCCAACCAGAATCTGAAATTCTTATTACAGGAATAGATGATTTAGCTTTATGGGAATCAGTGACAGAACCTTTATTCTTTGGAATGTTTTCTAATAACATATGAATTGTTAAAAAAGGTGTGACTACAGTTCTAAGACTTCCCAGGAAGCACAAGGTATTTTAAATAAATCTATTGCTGCTTAAACACAACTGTTTCAATGGGGAAAAAAAAATTCTTCTTTTACGGAAATACTGGAAATGGCTTACTGGAAGTATTGGGGCTTAGTTTCTTTTGTTAATTCCAACCAGATAAAATCACGATTGGAATGTTCTTTAACAAAAATAATTTAAAAAGAGAAGTACTACAAATATTTTCAGGTTTAATATTGTAAAGGGGATAAGAAGTTTTCTTAAACTGTTGTTTCTAATAATAATAGCCCTCTGCACATAGAACCATGTATCGACACGTGTTTTATTCGGTTGCATTGTTCTCCATCACATCCCTGTTATACTGGAGCTTTTTTTAAAGGAAAATGTGCTTCATTATCTAGTGAGCTAGGATACTAGCATAGTACGTCATTTTGCCTTGTTTACCTGTTTTTGCAGGATTTGCTTGGTTTTTATTAAGTTTACAGTGAAAGATTTTTCCCTAAAGACTGTTCCATAAAGCTTTAAGCATCATAAACCAACCTCGCTGGGCTTTTATCTGGCATTCATAGTGCATTTTGAAGGAGTATTATTGTCTAGAGACTTTTATAACCTTTAAAACATTTTAGAAACAATTAAACACGCCTTTCTTAAAATAAAATCTCTCTTGCTACATTCAGCTGCCAGACTGCTGAAGTCTCAATTTTCAACAACACGACTTTTGCTTTGAGCAATAATTAAAAAAACAAAAGCACCCAACGAGGCAGCGTGTGCTTGCTGATCGTTGCTCTCTATCTCCTTGATTCCCCTTCTGTTCTTCCAGTTGTTTGAGGTTATTTCAGAGGCGATTGAAAGCAGCCCAAGGGGGGGCACAAGAAGAAGCCTGGAAGGGGGTGTAGGGAGACGCCTGCCTCTGCCTCTCCCCGGCACAGCAGTCGCCTCCACGGACTGGAACGCCTCAAAAGCAGAAGGTGAAAAGCATTCTTTTAAATTAGACACATATCCAAACGTAAGATTCAGTCTGCTGCCAGGCTTTAAAATATTAGCCATGAAAATCATGAAGGCTAATCAACCCAGAGATTAATTTGCTGACATTTTGTTCTGTCGTGCCACCGCGCTCCCTGATTATACTCCAAAGCCCTCGTGTTTTGCCTTGGGAGCTAAAGTGCAAGGTTCGGGGGATGAAAAGCTTAGCACGTATTTTGTGAAGTGATTTGTCAAGAAATACTTGACAGAATTAAAATTTAGTTATAAAGGTTCATCTAGGCTGAATCAAAGGTCGTTACTTCCTTCAAGCAAAACACAAAGTGTTAAAATCCTGGTCCTGCAGAAAGCAACAGGAGCAATTCTGTTCCTAATTTAACAGGAGGTAGGATTTTATAGTAAGCAGTTTGGCCTATGGGCCACTAAATTCTCAAAAATAACCCCCAGACCCCTGAACGCCCACCCTGTGACCCTTCCCTCCTCTCTCGCTCTTGCTGGCGTGGCTGGGAGGGTGCTGCTCGTGTGACCCCACAGGGGCTGCCACCTCTGCTCCCCAGAAACTCCCACTCGTTCTGTTTGGCCCCATCTGGTTCAACCCGTGTGGGTTGGGTCCGGCTCCCGTGGTAGCCCGGGGCAGGAGTGGCGGAAGGGCTGTGACAGCAGGAGGAGGCTCGGTGACGGCCGTGCCCCAGGGACTCCCACCGGCCCCGGTGTAAAGGGATGCACGTCGAAGCTCTGTGGAGCAGGTCTGTGTTGAGCGGGCGTGGAAGGCAAGCTGAAAATGCCAGCCTGTATTCCATAGACGTGAGGGGTTGCACAATATTTCAATGCATTTTCAGTAAAACATATTTCTAATAAACAGATGCTAAGGGCTTCAAGATTAGGTCACGAAGATCTGTATAACCTCCAAAACACAGAAAATATTTCCTTTTGATCAGGCATTTCGTATTTTTAACATTCTGACAGATTAGCTCCTGAGCAGACACAGAGCCCAATGATAACAAAGTAAACTTTATGTATTTAAAGAAGTATTTTCATTTACATGACTACAAGCAACCTTGCAATCTCCTTAAGGGGAAGTCTATAAGCAATAAGAAAATTAAGTTATTACAGCTGCCAGAACTAGACACTTTCAACATAATATAATGAGGTGGATTCTGTAGATCCACATGGTGGATCCTCTGCTGTCGTTCCTCTATAAAGGATCAATCTTCCCTATGAGAACTGACGCTTCGTACTTACGGCCTCCCAGTCCCCTACCCAGGCTCCTAACTCATGGTGGGGATACTCCTCCCTGTTCTCCAGGGCTCATGACCTTGGACTGAGGTCCTTAACTCTGGGTATTACGTCCAACAGCCCATTATAATAAACCCCCCATTGTGCAGAAGAGCATCAGAAGACGAGGTCATGTTATTTGCAACGTCCGGAAGGAAGGTTTTCCTGTTCGTGTCCGAAGAACGTGGGAAACATCACCATTTGTGTACGGAAGAACGACGTCGGGCAAGCACTGCAGACACAGCCGGTGGGTAGCAGAGCCCGTGGTGCTCCTGCCCCTGTGACCCAGGGCAAGAACTTGATCTTGCAGGGAAATCCTTGGCGAGAGGCTGGTGAGCTGGGCTGTGTCTGGGCTGCTTGGTGGGATGCTGGAGCTCTGCAGAACCTGCTTAGGGCTGAGCCGGTGGGAACAGGGGGTGCAGGAGGGGCTGCCTGCCTTCCAGCCCTGCTGGGGGACCACACCGCCACGGTGGGGGAACAGCGAGGGAGGGCTGAGCTAGGCAGGTGTCCAGGAATTAGGGAAGTTAAAGAATCAGGAGTAACGGAAAAGTTGGTTGGACTTTTATCCTTTCATATTTTCAGTGTAAAAAAAGCAAATGACAGGGAGATCACGATATTTACTGAAGCAGGGATGCACTCCAGCTCCATAAATGGAGGAGAAAACACAGCCAACAGAATGCAGGAGCTGTGGGACGTGCATTAGCCATGAAAGGATACCTAACCAAAATTATCTGTGTGTGAAATGAGCTCTGACAGAGCTTGCAGGGGAGAAAATCGGAGGATTAAAAATGCATATAGAAAATAAATGATAGAAGAATGAAGATGTGACAGAGGAGTGGGTGAAGATGCCGTACAGAAACCTCAGGAACTGCAAGTGCATCCTAAGAAGAGGAGTCATCTACAGAAACACAGTCCCGAGGAAAAAGTAGCATTAATCCTGATCATGAGCGGGCATCGTACGTTTAAATGAAAGGTTAAAACAAATAAGCAAGCACATGCCTGTAATTAAATATTTCATAAAGTAAAATTTTCAAGGCAGCATCAGTGCCAACGAGTCTGAGCTGTTGGAGAACGCCAGGGATGCCGGAGAATTTTCAAATGGGGCATT
>NW_009729254.1:14083-25917 GCF_000703405.1 Apaloderma vittatum | reverse complement strand
CAGAGAAGAAACCTGTTTTCTCCGAGATACTGGGAGACACCAGAATAGACTCAGGCTTTTCAGGAAAGTTATTTTCTGTGCAGAAAACTAATTCTAATCAAGCTCTATAATATGAAATACCTGACCATGCTGAAACATGAATCTGCCCTTGTTTGCAGTGCCCTGCAGCAGGTTCCATCTTCGTGCACAAGCCTGGTGTGTCACTGGCGAGCTGTCCCACCACACACAAAACAGCTCTGACTGTAAAAACCGTAAAGAATTGGTTGCTTCTTTAACATCCTGTATTTTACCTGATACTGGAAAGGAGGCTTTCAATTACATATTCTTTATATAAATCTGGAAAATTCATCTTTCAGCTATGTTTTCTTCAACAAAATTCATTACTATGGAGCTGGGGCCTGATCCTGCTGCAGCAGTGACAAATTTCCCATTTGTTTTTTTCTGTCGCATAAGTATACTGAGGGTACATTCACTTTATTTCCACCAAAAGAAAGATGTCTGTTTTATAGAACGTTAAAGCTAAAGCTGCCAGAAAGCATGTTGATTAGAAAAGGCAAAGATAAACAGCAGCCATCAGATCCAAACTAAGGCCACAGAAACAAGAACTCGTGTTTTCTTTCCCTCCCTTGCTGCTGCCTGGCTGCCAGCGACTTCCGAAGCCAACACAGGCTCTGAGTGCGGCTGGTGCATCTACAGCAAAACCCTGGCAAAACACAGCCAAAATGCTTCCTCACAGCCAGCGCAGGTTTCCGCGTGGCTTCACCGACTCCGCGGCCACAGACAAGACAACAGCAGTGAAAAAGGAAGAAATCAGGATTTCCTCCCCGCCCGGGTCTGTTGCTCTCCGGTACAGCCGTACACCTCCAGGAGGATCAGGACAGCGAGATGCAGTAGCCAGTGTCTCTGTTGGTTTATGGGTATTTCTAGAACTGCCCTGCAAAGACAGAATTCCTTGTGTTGGTCTGGTAAGATCCATAAATACCATTGTAACAGGTTGTCAGTTCTCCAGGACAGAGTGCTGCCTCATTTATGAGATTCTTGATTGATAGGACTGGAAATAAAAGACAGTAAGGATGTTTCAAGCTTTCCCCAACCCTGCTCCCATCAACTTTGATGACGACGCCTTTGAAAACCTTATCCCCAGTGTCAAGGTACCACACCCTCCTGTCCTGAGAACTCCTGCCGAGCTGCTCCGCTCACCCTCGGCTCTCACAGAACGTTTGAGACTGGGAAAAGAACAAATGAAGATTTTAAAAAAATAAAATTACTAAAAGGGGTGGGGTGGTGGTGGAACCCTGCAGCTGCTGAAATTGCAATTTGTAGACAACCTCAGAGTGAAACTAAAAACTGAATAGCAACCAAGGCGCGTTTTTTGATGAAGCATGGTTGGAGATATGCAGCTTTATTCTGGCTCAGAAGCTAACTACATTCTCCAAACAGTCTAATAAAATAAAACAGCCAGCAAAATGGGTTCTCTAACTAGCAAGCACTCATTGGCTTCCAGTACTCCTGTGCTCAAACACAGATAACCAAATCCAGCAACGCTGTCCTGAACACTGGCACAAAGGGAAATGGTAGGGAGTTGTACAGCTATTTACCTGGTTGTCTACATTAAAAAAAAAAAACACAATAAAAATTAGAAACACTTACATCCTTCCTAGGTCCAGAG
Source organism: Apaloderma vittatum (assembly GCF_000703405.1). Lineage (NCBI taxonomy): Eukaryota > Metazoa > Chordata > Aves > Trogoniformes > Trogonidae > Apaloderma > Apaloderma vittatum. The sequence goes on along the minus strand of NW_009729254.1, from coordinate 24,248 downwards.
AGCAGCTGCTGTCCCAGCACTTCAGGTGCCACTTGGCAGGATATGAAATGACACGAGAGCAATTCCTGTCCCCTGCCTGACTTGCCACTGCCAGCGTGCATCGGCAAGCACGGAGGCATAGCTGGGACGAGCACACCCACGTCCGTTAGCAGCTTTCCCCAAATGAAAGAGCAGCAGCATCGCAGCCAGACTGTGCTACCTGTGAACTCCTGGGAAGGTGTATTTTAGCCGCAGTACGACAGGAGCAAAAGATCTACTTCAGAGAGAAAGGACCTACAGAAGGAGTTCAGATCTTCAGTGAAGTTCGGAGGATAAAAAATGCATCTCTCATTATTCCCAAATGCACTGGAAAATGATCGCAGCAAATATTTATTGTCAGTGATGAAGTTCTTTTAGAAAATAAGCAACATGGGAATAATATTTCAGACAAACAATCAGTGCTTCAGCAAAAATTGATATTGTTGGTGTATCTTAGTTTTGGCCTTTTAAACTACCATAGTGGCACTACAGTTCCCACCTTTCTTCTTGGTTCAGCTAATGACATGTCACAAAGATCTTGAAGCATAATTTTGAGCTATTTATTAACTCCCTGAATCAACAAACTGCAGTCAAATTCATATCAAAGACCTGACAGACAGTCTTATGTATAAGTACACCTTTCATAGGCACGTCTCCAGCTTGTGAAAGAAGCTGACAAATAAAGCTCAAGGGGGAGTCTTTCAACCAAAATGATCCACAAATCTAATTTTAAGGAATATGAGGTGACAGATGGTATTCTTCCTGTTCTCATGTTAGTTTTAATTTGTTGAAAATTACAAAAAAATTTAAAAGTGCTACAAGCCAAGCATACCAGTCTGGTTTAAAAAAACAAACGAACCAACATTAAATTAGAGGTGTCAAAACGCATTTCTTCTTTTTAAAAAACCTGTGGACTGTTTCTTCCCCCCAAGTCATTCACTAGGAAGAGTGTAACAGCAAGAATGAGGCAATACAGTGATCGGGGCACTGCAATATGTATGCTCTGTTCATTTCGTTTCATGGATTTGGGAAATACCTTTGCATAAAATATAAAAATAAATGTGTAAAGCACTGATCTTGAAGATTTTTTCTATTAAAGCCCAGTGTAAGAAAGATCCTGATACAGATCTAACTTTAGATAAAAATCCCAGCCCAAGATTTTTAACACAAGACGAGTGCTTTAAGCTTCGCAAGCCCGTGTGTGTGAAGTCCTGCCCTGGTTTGCGTGCTGATGGGTACCTCTTAGAGCCAGGAGCACCACCAGAAATCCTTTGTCTCATTTGCAGTAACAGCCTTTCCAAGTCTTCACGCAGGCTGAGAAAAGCCCAAATATGACATCTCCAACCTGTGTAAGGAGCGAAGGCTGCTGGAGAAATCTGCACCGTGTCCTTGCACCGAGGGAGTATTTCTGCATTAGATGGCAGCGGGCTCTGGGAAATAATTGCCTGGTCCTGGCTGGTGGGCATTCGATCATTTTCTGCTTGGAAGGACGAGCAAAAAATGTTCCCTTCCAACATTCAATTAGGAGAGCTATTTGGTGTCAAAATGCTGAGGGAGTTTAGTGGGACCACTTATGGCTTCCTTATGCATAATTCTGAATCTGCGGCTCTAATGAGCCCTTCTCCATATCCTTCGTGATTGTCACTCATCTTGGTGAAAGTGACTTGGCCTGACACATCTTGTTAAGCCTCAGAAATTAAATGAGATCTGAAAATGCTTGAGGACACATCCTGCAGCTCCACATACTGTTCCGATCAGTGGTGTTGGTTAAGTGAGCTTGGAGGCAAGCCAATGGACCCAGAGCGGTGGCCAGAGCAGAGGCCGTTTGATGAGTTGATTCTTCAGATGCAGTTGCCGGGTCAGAGGGAACAGGGTAGTACCTTTGCAGAGACTGTTTAGATCCCTTAGCTCCATCCTACCAAACCCTTCTCAATGCGGACTGTCAGCAGGAGCGCTATCCCGCCCTCTCTTCTGCTTCTCAGCCGCAAAAAGAAATTTAAAGAATAGTATTTAGGGAAGTGGAAAACAAAAATAGTACAGGACTGAGTGGGCTGTGGGGCTGTCCCGTCTGTGACAAAGTAAGGCAGGAAAAGCTGCCGTTGGACAAGCTTTTGGATTCAAGACCTTTCTTCAGATGCCCCAAACCAAATCATGCTTCCAGGGATTGATTCTAACAGTCGTATTTTTAACAATTTACTTAACCCAAAAGATCGCCATCCCTGGATGTGTTTAAGTGTCGCTTAGATGGGGTGTTGGGTGATGTGGTTTAGGGGTGAACTTGTAGTGTAGGGTTAATGGTTGGACTCAATGATCCCAAGGGTCTTTTCCAACCTGAATTGTTCTATGATTCTATGATCTCTAGTAGTAGAGAAAAAGTACTGGGGGTGTAAAAGGAGTCAGCTAAAGGAAAACACAAGGGCAAGTTGGATTCCCTCAGGACCTGCCCGTTTCCAAGTGTCTGTACCACAGGCGATGTGGGCAGCCTCCGAGCAGCCGAGGGGGACCAGACTACACCGGGAAGACACCAATGTTGAATGGAAAGCTCATCTGTCTCAGTGCTTTCCTCTGCTTGATACCCGCTGGAGCCTTTGAAACTATTTCCTTTGAGTGGGGAAGTGGATCTGCTCCTGCTGGGCTCACAGTGGGAGAATTCGCAGCCATAGCACCTCTCCCCATCGCTTCCACCCGACAGCTCCCACCTCTCTGTCCCGGCTGCCAGATTCAGTCTGCTCCCATTTGGGAACTACCCCAATAGCAGCTCTTTTTGATTTCAGCTGAGTTAAGAAAATGGACTTTGAAGGCTGGCCAAGGAGAGTGAAACCAGTGAGGAAGAAAGCCGAGGTCCGGCGGGTGCGTGAGGAGGGTGGTGCAGCTGTGAGATGCGGCCGTCTGCAGACAGAATTCAAAGGCAGCCTTAAAGGTCATGCAAATTAACAGTGACGTCGTCTTCCTCTGCAGCGCCAGCATGTGATTCTCATATGATTTTAGTGATTTGATGTGGGGAGTGAAGACAAGCCAGCATTTAGACCAAATCGGAATCGCTGTATCAAAGTGGTATCAGTCAGAAACACTAACCACCAGAAAACTGACTGTCCCGGCTCAGCTGCTGTGCAACTGCAAGAAAAGCAACCATCTCACTGATTTTGTGGCATCATTCCTCTTTTTTTTGGATCCTAATAGCTCCACAGACTCAAGTTTTCCTTAAGTGCACCAACAGAGGTATACAAATACTTTACCCCCGGAGCGGATCTGCGTTACCCCACGGACAGCCCGGAGGAGAGCATCGCTGCGCAGCCCGCCTGGTACCAGTCGTGCCTTCAGATCCGTCTAGGAGCAGGACATCAGTGCCTGCATCCCTCAGACCAGAAGGTGCTCTCCAGCCCGCTCACAGGCTGAGCCACAGCCCTTCCCAACACCAAATCCCACACTTACACACCAAACTAGGCAGTCACATGGGCAGACCAAGACAGTTGTGCAAATCCGTTTGACACGTGAATTCGGAAGCAACCCTGAAAGGTAGCACAAAGAACCCAAAGTTGGGAAATAAAAGTGTAATTCAGTCTGACAAAAATCTGTAGCTCAGCATTAGCTTTAGAGTGATTTGCCCTACTTCACCCATATTTAACCCAACTTCCTCCTCAGCACATCGCGCTGGGGTGAATCACTGCTGACTCATGTGTCCAGGTCAGATATCCTACTGCAATTTCACCCACATCAAGTTCATCCAGCCGTGTTTGGCTGTTGCATACGCAGGTTTGGTACCAGTGCAAGAGTAAGTGATGTTTGATGCGATAGTGTGAAATTCAAGCATTTATTGCATGCAATCTCTGCATTTCTCTGCTTTGAGTGGATTTAGGGGATTACGTATTCTACACTGAAGAGTAAATGCTGAATGCTACGGTGCTAGTAACACCTACAGGGGATGTAAGCCTGATGCCCAGAGCTCTTCCACACTCTCCCTCTGTAGAGCTGGTGAAGCAGAAAAAAATGGGCAGAGCTGGAGGAAGGCAGAAGAGTAAGGAATAAGGTGATCAGCAAACTGGAGCAATGCTTTGCTTCCTTTCGTATTTTCAATAGCGAGCAGTCACTTATACCCAGCCTATATTGGAGCAATCAAAAGGCTGCTCAAACCCAAGAGCTGACGTGACCGATGTGATGCAGACCTTACCCACCCAGGTGCTGTGCCAGCGCAGTTACACCAGCTGTGCGTGAATTCAATACCCTAAGTTAAAAGCAGTATAAGAAGCTGAACTCTCAGGTGCCGACCCCGGCAACAAGTCAGCGGCACAGCGTGACAGGCACAAATGCTGGAGCAGGGGGTTCCTACCCCGTCCCCCCACGTGCAGCTCTGTTGCTTTATATGACTCTGCCCACCCTTCCGGGCTCGGGGGCCACAGGGACATGGCTACACCTCCCCGCACGCCCCTGCTAGCCCGAACTTCAGCCGTGTTCAAGCAAGACCTTTCTGATTATTTGCAGGTGGTAAAAGTTGTGAGGATAACCTTTAACACCGGGCACGCACCAAATGCTTCTCCGGTGCTTCTGTGGGTGCCTCTGCACTTTGTCCCACACAGCAACTGATAACGCACACGTAAACCTGGAAGTAACAGGTGTAAGCCCAGACCCCACAAACACGGGTTGTGCTGGATGCAGAGCATCAGCCAGGCAAAACAGTCAGTAGCCAGCAATGCCTCAGCAGGGCAGAGGGAATTCCAACAGACTCCAGTCAGACACGTTGCTCCTTCGTGGTACTTTTAGCAATAAACCAGAAGAGAAGCCAAAGCAAACGTCCAGTGGTTTCCTTCCATCCCTCCTGTTTCGAGAAAGCGGCGCTTCTGAAAGGGAGACGCTGTGCTCCAGAGCGAGGGCTAATGTGCTTAACGTGAGACGAAACCATCGCTCTTCCCTCGATGTCAGGGTGCCGTTTGCGACGGTGCCACAACAGCCGGCAAAGCGCAGAGCAGCAGCGCGGGTCAGGGCTCGTGGTGAGGCAGGAAACCTCCACGGATCCACCCTTCCTTCCTGCGCTCCCTGGCCAAGTCACACACCCCAGGCGAGAGCAGCTCACTCAGCACCCAGAAAGCTGAAACAAGCATTCTGCATCTAAATTTAGAGCCTCTCGTATAACGCAACCGTTTCGCAGAATCTCTGAAAAACTACCTCGGTTGTAAGCCAAAACATGAGAAAGCATGCGGTAGGAAAAACACCTTTTATTCCTGCCAGATTTCTCCTTTTCATAACGTCTAATTCTGGACTTTACCCTTGACCTTAAGGAAACGAAAGAGGCCCAAATTTACACAAATCTTATTTGGACCCCTGAATCCCGTTATCTTTTAGTCACTTGCAAAGAGTAACCAACCTCTGAAACCACAAAACTGCCGCCTGGATGTTACACCACAGTGAAAGCTTGAAACAGTAAAGCTGACACGGCAAATGAGAGAGCTTAGGAGCACATCCTCTGAAGCAGGGGGACTTTTCCCTGAAGAGAACCCCACTCCACACTTCCAGCTCTCTACTCTTTTAACTAGTTTTTCCATTACTAAGATAAACGAAAAGGCAGCACAACCCCCTGCACAGTGTTACCTCTAGGGAGCCAACTTCTTCACTAGAGCTAACGGTGACCAAGAGATTTTTCTTCATTGTTAATGTTGCAGGTTTTTAAACTCCAAACAGCAAACGAGCCCCGGGAGCTGTTTCTCAGTGCACTGGGTAAACAATTGTGTTTGGGTATTTCCCATGGACAGGCCCAGTTCAAACAGGACTGACTGGTCAGGAGCCTTTATTCACAGCCACCTTCCCTCGCGCCCTGCGGAGCAGGGCAGCACTTACAGAGAGGCTAGAAAGCGTTTGTTCTTTCTGCCAGTAATAACAAAAAAAAAACCAAACCAAACCCCAACTGCCTAAACCAACCCCCACGCAGCAGAAAAGCCCCTCTGGCTGCATTGTACGGCAGAGCACACCGTGCTGGGCCGTGGGACCAAACGGAGTCATTAAATACAGCTCGATGCTCTTTAACCCAGCGGGGCTGTTGGCAGCGCAGGAACCGGGAGGTTCTGCGTGCACGGCAAATTGGCAAGGGCTTCATTCCACTCTTTCAAATTTCTCTTTGCTTGACAATGGTATCATTTAGGATCTATTTTTATTCAAATCCCTGATGAGACTCATTCAGGTCTATAAAGACCAATTTGAAATTCTTTAGCTCAGCAGGAGTATTACAAGCAAAAGTAAACAAGTTACAAGGGTATATTTTTCTTGGCTATTTACTCCACTGCTATTAGTATTTACAGGCAAGCTGAAAAGTCACATCTTTTTCCTATAACAGCTTTTTTCTTTTTTTCCAGGCTGATTTGCTACATAATCCAAAAAGCAAACCTCTCCAAGTTGCCACATTTAGGCGTACTCCAAACTCCCAACATCTGACAGACACTGACAAAGATACAATCAGTCAGAACAACGGCAACGCCACTTGAATATCTGGAGCAGTCGGCGAGGAAGGTAATGCAAGCCAGCTTTTTCTTCCTCATTTACCCTGGTCCAGCCTCAGCAGCAGCTGAAACAGCACGAGCCGTGCCAGCGACGTATCGCCATGCTGTGAGGAGCGATGCTCTGCTGCCAGCTCGCCCTCGGCCGGGCCCTGCAACACGCAGCACTGGTCTGCGCAGCACAACAGCGTGGAGAACCTCCAAAATATCTTAAGGGGACATGATTTCTACAGCCGGTAGGATGAAACTATGGGAAACATCTACAGAAGCTACTCTGTAAGGAAGCCTAAGGCCTTTCAATAATAAAAACCAGAGGGCGGAGGATCGTTTCTCTGTTCCTACCCAAGACATAAGTCTCCCGTTGGCAGATGAACTGCCCAGAGGACAGCTGGGATCATTCTCAGTCCTAGCAAAACCAGAGTCTACTCACATCATCTTTTTTTATTAAACAGTATTTTACTTCAATTCCACTCCCTTGAGTTTCTCATGTCTTTTTAGCCTCACGCCAGCTGTCCATCACATGGGTACCTGCACACACAGAATGTCAGAGGTCTCCTCTGCACACCCTCCAGCTGCCTGTCTGTTCTACACCAGCCCCAGCAGGAAGCATCCCACCACCACGCGCTGGGTCATGGCACGTGGAAGGGTGCCACAGGTACTTCAGCTGCAGGGACTGCTTTCAGGAAAAGAGCTGCCCTTGCCCATCTGTCAGCCCAGACGTGGCTCTGGACAGCCGGCAGCACACAGAGGTTGGTGAAAACCTCACAGTGCAAAGCCCACCACGTGGCAGTCTGCGTGGGAAAGTTTTACGAAGTTAAGTTCTGCTGTCTCCAGGAAAACAGAGCTGATGTCATTGAAAAATGCCAGATTCCCCCCAAGTTCATGTTCAGAGAATTACAGACAGTTGGTATCCACCTGAATTTTAAAAGGAAAGAAGATACCGTGGCTAAAAGCTTGTGAAATAGATGCAGAAAGGGGTAAAAATCAGTAACTGCCAGTGACGTACAATCCAGGGAAAAGAGAAAACGTTGCAGCAGATGCTTTGTCCAGAGATGCCATTGAGTAGGAGGGCCCAATTTTAGAAATTATGCTCTGCTTCCAAGGTGCTGCTAGTCTGCAGAAAGAGAGAGGACGGCCTGACTCTCCTCTCCAGAAACCAAGCGCGTCCCTGTCGCTGACAAGTTACTGCAGCGGGAGCTGGAGAGCCGGGAGCTGCGGATCAGGGACAGACAATGGGGTGACATCGTGCGGACAAGGAGGTGTCGGGGTGTCAGAAGCCCTTCTTCATTTCCTACTGTCACGTTTGGTGCTGACAAGTTACTGCAGCGGGAGCTGGAGAGCCGGGAGCTGCGGATCAGGGACAGACAATGGGGTGACATCGTGCGGACAAGGAGGTGTCGGGGTGTCAGAAGCCCTTCTTCATTTCCTACTGTCACCTTTGGTGATGTACTTTCTGGTTCTCCTGCAGAGAACAAAACCAGTACCATCACTAGTGTAAAAACTGTTACAAGCACTGAAGGTCTCAAAGAGCATGATGTAGGATCCCTGACAAAAGTTGCTACTTTAAAAATCAAAAGCTCATTGGTCGCTTCAGCACACACAGCTTGTGTTTCTGCTAAGTCTCGTGCATTCTTAAGTAACAGAGTATTGTCTTAAATATCTCAACTGAAATCTGCCAGTCTGATTTAAAAACATTGGGAACAATTTTATACTGCTCCCTGAAAGACATTAACAGCTGCCTCTCCTCACTGTGGAAAGACTGCGATTTACCCAAACCTAATATTTTAGGCTTTAAGTCAAAAAAAAAACCAAAGAAGAAAGAAAAGGGGGAGAGAGTTGATCATGACAAAAATATTTATCTTGCAATATTTCAATCACTCACGATTTGAAAGACATCTGAAACAAATTAATGGGAGTGTGCTGTTTTGGAACAAAGCGCGGTGGTGATGCACCCCTTCGCAGCAGTGCCAGAAACTGCCGCGGCTGCCTCATCCATCCTATCAGCAAACCTCACAGAACTGCAGCTCTAGCACGTTACTTGTAGAGTAAACTTAAGCAAAACCTGATGCCAACTTCAACAGGGCTACACCAGAAACCAGAAAACTCTCTGGAGAGTCAGAGCCAGCGGTAAAGCCACGTGTGCGTGCTTGCGCGACGCATCGCAGAGCGTTCGGACCCATCCCGACTCGCGCAGAAGATGACCTCTCAGCTTTCGCTTGAGGGTGTTCCGCCTAAGATAAGTTCAGCAACAAAAAATGAACACTACGAAACAAGTGGCCAAGAAAATTTTTAGAAATATGCATTTTGGATAAAAATCCAGACGCAAAACCTAGTGAGACAAAAAATGTTAAATTGGTCTGTGTGAGTTGGTTGGTTACCGCAGGCTTGATCACCGAGCACCATCTGAGAGGAGCTGCGTGTAAATCACGTTTCTGGTGCAGAGCACTTGCAACAGAGAGAGTGTGGATATATCCAGCTACACATATAAAGCTGCCATTTCCGATTTATTACGTGTAGTTCCTAGATGACACTAGTTCATAATATATGGTGCATGTATATATATATATATATGTTGAGCAATCTGAACGAAAAACCTGTAAATGTTAGTAATATGTAAACCTCATTGATCCACCCAGCACAGGTCTTCTCCTTCCCGTTTTCTACCAAAGGAAGACTGCCACCGGCAGAAATAATAAATCATAATCCTGAGGAAAATCACTGTGTGACTTAAATGGCCCCAGAGCAGGCCCCTGTTACACCAACTCGAGTTAGTTCCAAAGTCAAATCATGGTCAATTAAAAAAGTACTATCCTGCAGCAGTTCATCTCAAAGCAAAGGAAAACACAGGGTTGATAAAATGCATTAAGTGTGATTTTCATTTTGATTTTATTTTGTATTTGATGGAGGAAAACATTACTATAATGCCAAACATTCAGATACTGTGCATATACGTTTCTAGAAAACAAACGTACGGAAAGGAAAACTATTCTTGCCTTACTGTGAAAATAAATCTTACTGTGGAAGATCCACGCACTCATATGAGTGGATCTGAATGACAGACTCTGACAGGTGACATAAAACTTAAAGTCTTGATTAGCATTTAGTGAAGAAGGAGGGAAAAAGAACAGCATGTTGTGCAAACTAGAAAAAAAAAAATCATTAAACATTGCTATTACTGAATTTACGGAAAAGGACTCGGATATCCTAAAATGATCACAACATCATGTTGGAAGAAACCTTCTTCTCTACTGGTAGCTAAAATCAAAAAATAACATAAAAAATACAAACTACATTGAAGGAAAAACTGTTCCAATCTAGGGTTGCTTCGCCAATACTAAAATGGTGCCTTAGATCAAAGAAATAGTATTTTGATTCTTGTTTAAGCACCTTCACATTTAACTTTGGTCAATTTAAAAAATGAAATGAAGCTGTCCTAAAGCAAAACATTTTTGGCATTCTTAGAAGAAGCTTAGTTTTGAAAATATGAAACAAAATGCTTTTGACCGTTTCCCCTGTGTCCTCCCCGACCCCACCCAAACTGCTCAGGACACTCAGCTCAGGCTGCAGAACAGCTTTGGGCTTTTCTTCTCCCTGGCTTTCATAAGAGAAGTGACAAGAAGTTACATCTTCTGTGGTGACACTAAAACTCAGCCCATTACAGCCTG
>NW_009729254.1:0-14052 GCF_000703405.1 Apaloderma vittatum | reverse complement strand
TCATTCCTCCTGTTCCCACAGGTTAACTGCTCCCGTCAGCCGCTGGGGTTTTTGGGTCTGAATCACACGTGAATCCCAGAAGCCAAATTTGGAATCCTCCCCCCGCACCATGCTGGGGTCATCACAAAAGCGACTAAACTGCTCACCGCCATTGAAATGGTGTGTGAAAAGGGACGCCGGATTTTACATTTGAATGTGACTGGCAATGTTACTGAAAGGAGAGTAAATTGGGAAGCCCTCTGAAACACCCATCGCAGCTCCGAGCGGGTTCTCTCACCTCCTCACCTCTCTCTTGCTGAGGACTCTGCCCATTGACACAAGTAACCATCGTTTTCTGGCAAACTACCGTTTCCAAGAGACCACAGAGAGCTCCAACCAGTTCTGTACCTTTAAAATCAGAGGAAAAGCCTCAAAACGAGGAGACACGATTATGACAACCAGGTGCCCAAGTGGCAAAGAACTGAGGAAGACGGGCAGTGCCGCCGCCCGCCCTACGCCGAGGTCGGTGCCTCGAACGCCAGCACGCTTCACCGCTACGCGAAACCTTTGGGGACCTAGAACTGACTTCAGACCCTCCCGGGAGGTGAGATCCGGAGCTGGTGTAACCGGGATTTCCTGGGCCGTGCTGATGTGCAGCCCAGGAACCCAGCAGGGTCGCGGTCCCACCTGGTCCTGGGTTTGTGTGTATGCACGAATAAAAACAGCTCCACAGACCCCTGAGCAACGAGCACCACCCAACCTTTGGGCATTTCTGTGCTCTAGACCAAACCTCCTCCTTCTCTGCCTCCTCTTGCACCTTTCTGTCACTCTCCTCCAGAAGCAGCGTTTTTCTGCCGTCAGCCTCCTCCTGCCTCCAACAGTCACGCCCGCAGCTCCGAGAGAACACGGCTCCTGCTGCCGCGGGAAGCACAGAGCACCAGGGTCAGCTGCAATTAAAACACTCTCCGTGTTAATTTGCACACCAGCTGTAATCGCAAACACTCTATTTATGCAAGTGTAAATCAGCCTTTCCTTGCATTTTCTTTTTTTTTTAAAGAAAATCAAGCCTTATTTAAGCAAATGAGAGCAGACTTTAGCCTCAGTCTGCATTTTAAATGTTTCACGTGCTCCTAAACAGTGTGCTTTTTAAAAGTTGTGATTTTTTTTGTAAAAAAAGCCTTCCCCTGAGCCTTTAGATTTTCAGATATCTAAAATACAAAATACTTATTTTTTCCCTTTCTTTTTCTTTTATGCATGTTTTTTATTTTGAAGAGATAGGGGTTTTTTTAAGGGAATCAACCCCTTTTTTAAAGAGAAACATTCATTGCTTTAACTGTCAACAGCATGGCATTAAAAATACATGGTGTTCAGTAACAAAATTACGTGCAATCTTATGCAGCCAATTTATGAAGGAGAAAAACCATAAAAATTCACCAGTCCCACCATGCAAGACAGGAGCTGGTGGATCCAGGAGCCTTCAAAGGTGCCAGGAAAAAAACCCCACTGCCCAGGAGGCCCGAACGGACACGAGAAGGACGAACAACATTCATGGCTTGGAGGTCAGCAATGGAAAATACACCTCGCCCCGGGCAGAGAGCAGTGACAGCAGCGACCTCGCAGAAAAATCAGTGCAACTTGACAAACAAGATTGCGAAGAAAACTTGAGTTTGAGGTAAAGAAAGGAATACGGGCAGCTTAGAATAAAGATTAGCGTTGGTGAAAATAAAGAGAAGGCGGCAATGTTTTCACCGATCCTCTCTCACGCCCCGTATTTGCATGTTCCGACGCCAGCTCGCTGATAGCGCATGGAAACGGTTTGACCAAGTGATGTATCTGCGGGTTTCTATGGTGATCAGCACATAAATTGCCTGCCCAGCCGTGTGTGAAGGAAACCATCCGTTTCAGAAACGGCAAATTCTGTGCAGAGAGAGAACTGTTCCCTGAATGTGGGTGTCAGAGGGTTGTACTGCACGACAGAGAGCCTGGGGCGTGCTCCTCTGGCATTGGTACAGAGGCCTGGGACAGGGCAGGCAGGTGGCAACTCGGAAAAGACAAAACCCCTACTCTCAGTTTTTCCGCAAACAGGCTTTGAAATGCCAGCCAGTTCTGGTTCACCCTGTTAGGGAGAAACACATCTTCCACAAGGACAGCTGTAGCTCTCTATTTTGTAAAGCATCCCTCTGCAGACAGCAGGGAAGTGAGAGGTTTGGGCTCCGCAGGCACCTCCCGCGTCACCAGCGTGCGGAGGAGCTTGGATCGAGGCTCTCCCAAAGAACCCTCAACCACCAGCACCTCCAGCACCATCATTTCATGGCAGCTTTACAAAACCAGACCTGCGTACCGCCCGCTAAGATGCAGGACTCCGTGAACATACGGATCCAGAAGACGCCACGAACAAATGGCCCAAGTGTAATTGCCTGCTGGGAAGCCTGCCTGCAGAGGAACAAAACCCCCAGGAGACACGCGTATTCCGGATGTCTGATCGATAACTAGAAGGAATTGGTACCCCGTAAACAACAGATCCATTCATTTCTTTAGCATTATGTTCCAATTAATTCCATAGATACACTTTTTAACAGACAAAGGGAAGTCAGTAGTGTGCCGACTGCTTTTAACCACGATGTTTAAACTCTGATCATTTCTCAGTGTTTATTGCTTAAAATTAGACTGAAAGTTCTGTTACTATTGCACAGAGTGCGCAGACTGCGTCCCACACCGTGCCCAGAGCGAGCGCATTTCAGTCCATCAGCTACAGTATTTTTTCAAGTCAAGGCAGAGCTGCTGTCACGTGGTGCCTGTTCGATGCCCAGTGAAATGAGCAGTGACTGGAATAACCCACAATTGGAAATTTGCATTATTTATAACCTTTGTGTGAACCTCTCGAGCTAGCAGTGTCGTGCGGCCGCACTCACCGTGTTTTCCATCACGCCAAGGAGGAAGACGATGCTCAGGCGCGTTGGGCAACGCAGAACCACGGCTCCTGCAGCCACCTGCCCTCGTGCAGGTGGGGAACTGAGGGTGGGCACAGCCGAACCGAGCTCCAAATTCAGACATGAGAACATGTGCTTCCTTCTCAGCACCCCCAAATACGAGTTTAACCGCTTCCCTAGTCCCTGGGGTAAAACGGGAGGAAGCAGATGTGTGTGTAAAAGGGAAGGAGGTGAGGAAGCTGAGAACACTGAAGTATACCGAGATCTTCAAACATTTTTCCTCTGCAGCTGTGAAGGGAGCAGACACACTCATCGACCAAGCAGAAAAGGCGAAGGAGCACGGCTCCTCTGGCGAGAGCCCGCTAACGCAGAGGCAGGCTGCGGGCGCTGCGAGGGGGACGAGGGCTCTGTCGCTCTTCATCTGCATGAGTTTCTGCTGGAAACACGCTGAAGCAATGCCCGTGCAAAGCTCACCCTGCGGAACGTGCGCTGGAGAAACAAGGGTCCTGCGGGATGACAGTCGCCTTCCCAGGGAAGGGCTGCAGTCGCTGGACAACAGGTTTTTCCGGAGGGGGACACCCCGACTCCTGCCGACGCAGCCGCTCAGCACCCAAGGGTGTCATCGTGGCCCTACGAGGCAGCAGCGGCAGCACCATCCCCTCGGTCAGGGCTTGCTGGAGAGCCACCACCGGCGAACGCAAACCTCCCACCCACCACCGCACCCTCCCAGGCAGCTGGCGTGCTGTCTCCCGGAGACGGTCTGCATAAATCAAAATCTGATTATGCTGCATTCCCAATGTTAAGATTTCCCGCAAGATGGTGAAGCACAGAGATAAATAACCTGTTTTGCATTGGTAATTGAATTAAATTATCATAATCCTCCCCAAGTCCTGCAATCACTATTTTTTTAGATCGAACCTTTCCTGAGGCTTTGGAAAAAAAAAAAAAAAAAAGTTGTTTTTTTTTTCCCTGTAAGGATGGTTGTTGGATTTAAAAATAATACCTGCCCTTGAAAGAAATCTGGAGCCACAAGTGAGCACGCACCCCGCTACCTGTTACAACACCGTAATGCAGGAGTGAAATATTCCCTTATTCTACACTCTGCTGGATCAACTCTTTTTGTTAATTTGATGAGCGCTGTGATGGATCATCACAAAAGCCCTTTCTGAAGTAAGTGTGTTTAATCTTTCAAAGAGATTGATTTGAAAGTGACCCAGTTTCAAGTGAATAAAAATTGTAACAGTTTCAAACTGATTCAATTTTGAGCCTACTCAAATCACATGTTTTACATCTAACCTTTGGATCCGAGAGAGAAATATTTCCATTTTTCTTCAAAGAGTGGAGGGTGGGGCCACCCAAAGGAACTCATACTTCTCTTTTCGAAGTTTCTATGGCACGCTGTAGTACTTACACCAAAGCAACACACAAGTCTTACCATCTAGAGCAGAGGATTGCACTTTTTTCCTGATTTTTAGAGTCTCTATGTTTTCATGTACGTGGACCACACACCTGTGCAGACTCCAAGGCTCACAAAGTTCATCTGTTTCCGAACGCAGAGGAGGCAGAAGGGCAGGAGGGAAATGCAAGCTCAGGGCACCTTTGTTCCCCCTCCAGTTCTAACATAGTTCCAGGGTTTATGCAGCTCCTGGCCATGAGCTGCAAAATAAAATTTGGTTTGTTTTGGTGTTTTCTCCTCTCTTTTGTTTAATTTTCTCTACTGCTGCTGCTTCAAACTGTCACCAAAGGGAACTTACACTGTCGCAGTGGATGTACGCCCTCAGCCACACAACTAAAGCACTGTGCCTGTAAGCCTGTCTCGGCGCCCGCTGGGCAGCACGAGGAAGAGAGTTCTTTGCCATTTCCACAAGAGAAAATGCCATTAAACCAGCTCTAGGAGAGATCTTACACCCTGTCTCGGCCAGCGCGCAGGATCCGTGCTCTCCTGCGCATCACATCGATTCGATAACCCTGCAAGGATAGAGGGTTGTCTGATGGCTGTGAATTATGAGTATGAACAAACCTTCCTGGTACTAAAATGCAGTAGATTATAAGCTTCCAATAGAACAGGAAGAAACAACTGTGTATAAAAAAATAATAAATTCTACAGAGGTATTGCCATTTCAAGATGGCATTCACAATTCACATAAACCCACTATTACTTCCAGATAGAAACACTCATAGAAGAAAAAAGGAGTTTACAATTTAGGCATCTGAAAATCCAACTAAATGCTCAGGGGAAGGTTTTTTTCTAAAAATGGAATGACAACTTTTAAACAGGACAAAGATCACACTACTTTGGTGCACGTGAAATATTTCAAATGCACACTGGGGTTAAAGTCTGCTCTTGTTTTCTTAAATAAGGCTGTGACTTCAGTAGGGTTACAGAAGAACAGGGAATTCAGCATATATACATTTATAGAAACAGAGAACAAGCTGAGTCCAGGTTCATAACAGCGTAAGTCGGCACACAATTACCACTTCAGCCACAAAGTTATATTGAAGTCAATGAGGATACCCAAGACATTTGCTTAGAGCTTGTTTACATCCTGGAATAACACAGTTTATGCCTTTGTATTGGTACGTGCAACCACGCTGGCCAAATAAACTCATCACCCATCAATTAATTTCTGTAAACTGCTGTAAAGTGCTGGAAAACCCTGAGCGATGGCAAAGGAAAGCAGTGTCCTACCAACACCAGAAACAAGCTGCGACCAGATGCACACTGAGCAATGCCAAACTATCGCAAAGCAAGGTACGACGTAAGAATACCTGTCGGCAAACTCTCGAAATTTCAGTCTAGACAGGTTTGGTTTCCGTTTCCTTATCACAAGAAATAGCCACGAGACATGAGCCAGAAGTTTTACTCACAGCACTGACCACAAAGAATTCAAACGAGTTTGACAGGTTGTCATCCCCCATCAGGTGAGAGGCCGCACACATTTCACAGCCACAGTGATCTTCTGGTTTAGCAATGCTGAAAATTAATCTGAGCCAAGTCGAAAATTCTTGAAAATTATCCAGAAAACTCTTTTTAGGTGCTGATAACTGGCTAAATAAACAAGTATCTCAGTGTCTATGCTAACGGTCTGATGACATTCAGTGAGTACAGGCACCCAATTCCTGATTTTCTATGCTAAGAATAGAAAACCGTGGATGTTTCCCAAACTGTGCGTACCAGATAGAGCTTTGTAGGTATGCATAAATATTTACGCTCAGAAATCTGTAACCTTCACTCTCACTGCAGAGGCTGAATGAAGTATAGTATCACCGTAAGTGAATAAATATCTAAATATCTGTGAAAACTAATTCACTCACAGGTTGACCTAGTTCTTTGGTAAATAAGCTTTTTCAAGCTGTCTCTCTGCTCAGAGCCCAAGCCTTGGAAATACCTTAAACATAAAGTGTTCTCCTTAAACATGTTTTCTTTGCAAAAATACATGGAGTGCATGACACGTCTTTCTAGAATCTGTGCAGCAGTGATTCAAATGTGAACCTCCTCTCTACTTTTTCTTTTAATTGAAGGAAAAACTACAAAAAAAACAATAACCAAAGAGAAAGCAAACACCACACTAAAGCAAACAGAATATGTGAAATAAGAAATCCAGCAGAAAATACACAGCCAATCTGAGATGTGGTGGAGTATTCCAAAAAGGAGGAAAATAAAGATCTCAAACATTAGAAACTTAATTACTCCAGCGCTTCATTAGCATGCTTTCATCTTAACTTTGTTAATCATCACGTAAACTTGGCAGCAAACTCCCGATACTAAATTGAGGTATGTAATATTCCTGCAGTTGATTCAAGCGGTGAATTTATCACTAATCTCCTCCTTAAGTACACAAGGCTCCCAAGTACCCTGAGTCACACTGTAACCAGCAGCATCATCAAGCTGCAGAGGTTTCAAAGAGATGCTGGTGATTAGTGGCGTAGGGCAGCTATGAAACTCGGCACAAACTTAGAGCATCAAAGTCATCCCTGGTGGATGACACACTGGGCGTGCAAACTTTTTTTGCACTTTTGAACCTGCTTACCACCATGAAGGGGGAAAAAAAATTGAAATCCACAAATCACACACACACAGACTGATGTTCCTTTATACCTGATCATGTTAATCCTCCCCATAAAGGTGCAGGGGAGGTGCGCTGTGCGATACGCTGAACGTCACAGGCACGTACGTACAGTAACACCCCAAACTTACTTTTGTTACAGACGTGGAAAATGGAACCATAGAATCGGTTCGGCTGGAAAAGACCTTTAAGATCATCGAGTCCAAGCATTAGCCCAGTGCTGCCAGGTCTGCAGAACACACACCGAGCCCCTCATCCCTCTCAGGTGTGAAGAAGCAGGGCTCGTCTCTGCTCTTAGGGGTGGGGAGCAAGGGCACGAAACTGATCCCACAGAGGAACTTAAACTGAAGTGACATTATGCGTATCTTGACAGACACAGAAACATTCCATGCTTTGACCTCTAAAAATGTATCTATTCTACGCATCTACTGGAATTATTTTCAGGATGCCTGCAGAAGACCTAACCTTTCGGACTCCTTTCTGGACGAACAGGAGTGGGTACCACTCGTGTGCCCGCTGCTTCCTCAAAACACCAAACGTTTCCTGACCGTGCTGGACACCCCTCTATGCATCAGCCCCGGGAGAGCGCTGGAAGGTCTCCGTGCTCCTTGCAGAAGTTCTGCTTTCCCAGAACAACCCATTAACAAAGGTGTAACACTACAATCTGCACGTATTGCACACGCACTTGGCTTCAATTATAACTCGATCACAGTTGTGCCCTCTCTGATGTTCAGACATGAGCCAGCTCTCCATCCCTGGGTTTAGATACGCAATTGCTTCGTTCCGGGGGTGTCTTCTGCCCACAAAGCTTACGAGAGGAAGAGTGCCTGAGCTCCCCGTGAGCAGCCAAGTCATGGAACCGGCCCATGTCTCACAAACACCCGTGGCAGTAGAGCGATCACAGTTTTTGTCACTGCAGGCAAAAATAAAAAAAAAAATGCAACGGTACAGCTGGTCATGCAGTAGCAAAGAGAAGGGCTAATCATCTCCCACCTAAAAGACTATTATTCTGAGCAACAAGAAGTCATCTGTAAACTCAGAGAGTTAGATTAAACATTCTTATTTGCCCTATCATAATTTTTGAAAACAGAAGTCTGGATCTCTTAATTCTTTACCTTCAGTAACGGACCTTTGCTTCACGCCTGTCACATCTATCAGTCCCTGCCACATGGAGATATTTATAGGACATAAGCTAACATAAATATTAAAATCATATTTAAACACCTCTTCTATCTAGTTGTAACTATCACAATAATAAATACATCTCAGAATATTTAAACAAACCAAGATAAGCGAAAGACTACCAAGATAACTCTCTGAAATCACTCGAGTACCATACCTCCAACTCAAAGGGCTTTGAACTATCTTTTCTGATCTAAGCATGAGGCTTGGTTAAACCAAGCCTCTTGCTAGGCACTTAACATTCAAAAACTTCCTTCCAATATTTAGGTCTGTCTTGGAAGAAAAAAAGTGACACACTCTTTGAAGCGACAGCACCCTTTCTGCACACTTTCTTGTGTCCTCAGTCTCTCTCAATCTGCTTCCTTCATTTGGTGCTGCAATTCCAGAGCCAAAAGCTCAGGCAAAACCCGTTGACCTGCATCAAAATCACCATTTCAAGAAAACACAGAGTTAGAGAAACTGATGTGTAGGAAGCTTTAAATGTTTGCTGGAAACATGCTTGCTCACCTCTGGACCAGACCCCAGGGCTGGAAGGAACGCTACGAGCCCTGTCAGCTCTTGGCAAGGCAGGGAAGTGATACAACTCCAGGGAATTCAACAGTAAATGCTCCGTATTCCTGCATCTGTTCTCAACCCTTGGAGCAAATGCTAGCGCGAGGCTAAAACAGTCGTGCTTCTCAGGAACGCTTCTAGGCACATCACTTCTACCAGCTAAAACAAACAGTCTCTGCAGACACCCACATCAGGCTCCACACCTGAACACGTCGCTGACTAATAACAGAGCAAACCCAAATACTCAAGTGCAGCTCGGTGCTTCCCGCCTTACCTGCAACTCTGCCTCCAACAAAATCCCTTGAATTTTAAGCGTTCATCTGAACTGTTTAAATGGGGATAACAGTAGTGACACTGCAGAAGTAAAGCATTAGATGAACACACCCATCAACGAGAATCTGGGAATACCGATACAAACGCTGTTCTGCTCCTTTCTCAATACCTAATTCAAAGGGGAAAAAAAACCACCAAAACTTCCATTTCTGATTAGGTTTTTACAACCATCCAGAAAATCAACCTCCAACACCCCATTTCATCTCAATACAGCAGGGCAACAAGACCATATCAGAAGGCAAAAACTCAGACAATGTCATTCTGATCAGTCCAGCTGCTGCAGCATCTCTTGCACAATTGTAATCAGCGCATCAAGCAGAGGAGAAACATGTAGGATCTGTCTGTTACCTGGACATCTGATCTATTAACTACACACTTTTCACAGTGTTCCCTTAAAGAACTTCATAAAAATAAACAGACTTTAAATCAGTAAAGTTGAAGTTACGTGGCAGACACCATCTTCCTAAACATCTCTATCAAGGACTACCAAAGCAACCTGTGGATTCTTGATCAGCCTCCTCTTTGCCCAGACCTCCAAAAGACCCAGAGACTGCCAAAACAGATCATCACAAAACAGCTGCTTCCAGTACTTTAAGACTTATTCGAACACCTTGTAAGTTCCAGTTCACTGGCTTTTAACTGTACAGTGTTTTACAGGGCATCCAAGCCCGTGTTGGACATTGCAGAGAGTATTCACGTAGTTATTTGCTTTGCACACAACATGCCATCGACTGAATCACTATGCTCCAGCATCAACAGTATTAAAGCAGCACCTGCTGTGTATTAGAGCAGTTGTAGCTCTGAAAACAATTCAAAATAGCTCTAAGGAAATGGTAATGGCTGTTATTAAGCTTTCTGTAGGTAAATCTCTCTGCTCCAGCCCATTATCAGACGACCAGCTGAGGTTTCGCTGCATGTTTTCTTCAGCACGATACCGACTACGGGCAGAACTGAGACCACAAATGTTGAGACTGTTGGTAATAAGGGCAAGAATTTCGATTCCAACCCCAGTGAAGTCAGAACACACACACACACAGACTCTTTCTTGGGAAATACAGTGAGATTCTCGATTATGGACTAACAAACCTTTAGCCAACTCAAATTAAGACCCAAAAACCAACAGAAAACCCCAAGCCCAACACACCCAGCCCCAGCAACACATTTCCTCTCTGCTTCTCACCACTGTAACTCACTTGAGTATCTTTAGCTATTTGAATTAGAAATCTGCCTCTGAATCACTCTCATCTGCTAGACACACATTGGCCAAGGACTGTCAGCCCCAAATAGAAAGCTTTACAAGGTGGGCACATGTTGGATTCCTACAAAAACGAGATTCTAGAATGCCACACTGTAATAATATGACAGAGAGGAGAATCTTCTGGACGCACATGTTTTGCACGACACTATAAACACTGCAGGAGCAGGGTACAAGCTATGAAGACCATTATTTAAAGTAATTTCACCTCCGAGCAGCGCTTGTACACGTATTTGCTTCCACAGCAAGTCCCCAATCCCACCAGAACACCACCGGGCACTCCAAACAGTAGCTGCCAGGCAGAGCGAAGGTCCGTGAGGAAGAGCATCCGGGTTGCCTGCTCTAC
Source organism: Apaloderma vittatum (assembly GCF_000703405.1). Lineage (NCBI taxonomy): Eukaryota > Metazoa > Chordata > Aves > Trogoniformes > Trogonidae > Apaloderma > Apaloderma vittatum. The sequence goes on along the minus strand of NW_009729254.1, from coordinate 3,408 downwards.
AAACCTGGAGGGAAGGGAGCTGCTCGCAGCAGCAGAGCTCCAGCCTTTTCCCATTTACAGTTGTAGGAGTCGTCCATTAATCTGAGCGGCAGAACGCATACGCCACTCCTTCTCGCACCAAACCCTTACCAGAACATGGGAGTTTTCTGCATTTTGCCACTCCTTCAGGAAATGTGATATTTAACGAATGCCTGCACACAATGAGTATCCACATGAAGAAGTCATAAAGAGCCAGTTGCCCTTTATTTTTAAATGCTCTTTGCAAAAACTTGCCGTACATTCTTTTGAGAAGCAGAACCGCCGGGAATCCCACAGCCACAGAATTCAACATCGTCTCCAGAACCATAAGCATCAACAAAGCCTGAGCATCGTGTTGAGAAGAACCACACTTGTATCGAAAACAAGGTCGAGAATACCGCACAGTTACAATCACAGAGACCGGGATTTCAAAGACACGCTTTCTTGCAATAGAACAAGCTTGGATTTTTAAAAATACAATCATTATGTACAGCAAAATACGTGGCCGCAAGACCAGCCTTAAACTAAGGCCTTGTTTACACAATTTCTGCACTGTCAAGAAGTATTTTGGCCGGGAATGTCATTTTTCTTCCATATCGCTCCAATATTTGCAATACTCACTGTGAAGAGAGCTAAATACCACCTTCGTATTGACACAGGTATAACATATTCCCACAGGGAAAAGGAATAAGACAGTACCTTTATACTGATACAACATTTTCCTCAAGTGTAGAAGCTAATATAGCTTTCATTATTCAGTCAAGTTAAAACAGCATGACTTTTTTTTCTACTTTAGAGACAAGGCGTAAGTTTAACAAGCACCAAAACACTTCAGAGTATCCGGAAGATCAGACGACTGAGCTCTACTTCTTGTATTGTCCTCATCAAGTCATGGAGAACATCGAACACCTAAATACATTCAAAACTCTGATTAGACCCATGCCATGGTTTCTTAAACGCTTCACTGTTAAAACAAACACACCTTTTTGGCAAGAACTAGAATGTATCTACAAAAAAAGGCCAGCACAACCCAGAATTTAGTAGGCTGGGCTGCCTTCAGCTGCTCTGCTAGGTGAGGAAAAGAAAAAAAAAAAAAAGGTCTTTCTGTGCCACTGTGTGCTACAAACACCCATTTTTGCATTATTCCTCAATCACAACACAGACAGTAGGGAAATGGGAGGCACTAGAAAACGTGAAGAATCTGCTGTCTGTTGGGGAGCCCAGAACAAACACCTGCTTTTATTAAGGGGAACAAGCTGCTCTCAGTACACGGATCTGGAACAAGGCCTGCTGGGTGCCAAAAAGCGTATAATCCCATTGAATTTAAGGCAAAATAGCAGAGATGTACATTTATGGCATTTTTTTTTTTTTTTTAATTCAGACATGGGGCAGTCAAGCTTTCTCATTTTTCAACAAAGTTTTTTTGTTAAACCCCTACTAGTAATAAGGTTACTCCCCTGACCTTCTAACAGGGCAGTCCTTGAGGACCTGGCTTCTAGTTCAAGTTTCGAAATTTCTGTATGATAAGCTGCAGGGGGGGCTTTTCAGTTTTCCCCTTGGGAACAGGGACAGCTAAACAAAGACCCCAAGCAGACACTGCAGGACCATCCGGAGGGTTGTCTTCTCCAACCCTCTGTTTTCAACTGTGATTCTATCGGTCCGACTGATCCAACCTGGCTGATTGTGTCAGAACAGGTCCTCGCTGTTCTGAAGGACACGTGAGCTCAGGACAAGCAGCGTCTCCAATACTTAAGTATCTAATCTTTTCCAAATTTTCAGCAGATACCAGATGTTGCTAAAATAAGGATCTAATCTTCATGAGATCATAATTTTCATTTCAGTCACTGGGATTTCAGTGCATGGAATTGAACTAATACTACACACTCTTCTAGCGCTGAAGCAGAAAGTCCTCCTACTTAAAACTAGAGAAACGATCAGCTTCAGGGTAGAAGTCGTGGCAGTTAATTTTCCATTGGCCTGATTAAAAACCCCTTTACGCATCATTGCTCAACTCCTGCTTTCATGTTGTAAGATAACTTCAAGTCTTCTTGGGATGAGGAAGGTAGGAGAAGCACAAAAAAAAAATAGTAGTAAACAAAATTGCAGGTTTCACGTGGTAATCTTTAAAGAAGGGGCTAAGGGAGGAAGATCACAAAGGTAAACAACTCCCTGGACCTTCAAAATAACAGGTGTCCTCCCACCCCAACCCCTCTGCAAACCAGGGAGAATCAATGGTCTGGTGCATAATTTTAGAGTTATACTGCAATGAGATTAAAAGCTGAGAGTTTATAAGAGACCGATGTTCAGAATTTCACCCCAATAAACCCGGCTGTCCCCAGTAAGGAACAAGGGCCTCATCTTAAGAGGTTTCTGCTACCTTCCTAACGCTGCTGCCTACTGCCCACAGCGCTCCACCCGCACGCTGGCATCACACTGGGGCACAACCTCAACACAAATGAAAAACCTGCATTAAAAATTGCTAAATATTAGGTTAAAACACCAATTCTGCTGTTTGTCTTGCCTCCCCCCACACCCTTCACTTCTATTAAAATAGAACTCAGGATTAACAGCCTATGTAGAAAGTTAGTGTTTCACATAATACATAAAAGCGCACAAAGTTGTCTTCTAGAAAACAGCATTTGTATTAAAATTCTTAAAATGGATAGACATCTCTTAAATGCATGTCTGGAATTAAAATGACAGTTGTTAGAATTTTCTTGGTACATCACAACCACAAGATTTTCCTTCTTTGCTGGCTGGAGATACATCTCACAACAAAATCAAAAAAGGGAAAGAAAATAAATGAAAATGAAACAAACAAACAAAAAAAAAAACCAGAAGCCCACCCCCCTTCAAAATCCCAGAAGGCTAATTTCTTGTAAATTTGAAGTAAATGAAGCCTGAACTTGCAAGACATGGAAATAACAGTTAAAAGGCTCAGATGGAAATAAGGAATAAATTCCACTAACAATAGGCCCTTTTGTCCTGGCTTGTTCGGTATGATTACTGCAAGGAAACTGTTAAGTAGTTTTTGGAGTAGTAGATAATGGGATTCTGTGGAGCTTTCACAGGTTGGCACCGGCTGGAACAGCTGAGTTTTGAAGGCACTCTACAGACACAGGGCTGCTGTTGGCTCTGCATCACATATAGGAGGAAGTCTTTGCACTTTAGAGAGCTAGTCATCAAAATCAGTTATTGCCAACCCCCCCCAAAAAAACATACAAAAAAAAAATAAAACACCCTCGAACAGAAACAGCACCGCTCCCACCCGCCAGAAATTAAAATAAAAAGGAAACCACACGCACGCCTGAAAAAAAAAAATTAATTGTGCAGATTCGTAACATTTTCACAGCTGATTTAAAACAGACTAGGGAGAAAAAAAAAAAACAC
>NW_009729253.1:0-2544 GCF_000703405.1 Apaloderma vittatum | reverse complement strand
ATTTGTATCAGGGAGTGTGAGAGAGGGATTAGGTGGTGGACCCATTCCTTGAGAGAGAGTAAACAAGTTGAGGCCCCACGTAAATCAGAGGATACCCTCCGCACTTATCACCAGGCAGTAGGAGGGGACCTCAGAAAAGGTAGGGAATGGAAACAGGTCCCTGCTCAAGGAAGCAGGGAAATCCCCTCCTAGCCTCCCCCACCTTCTTAGTTAGCCTTGCAGAACAGCTGTGGGGTCCTGCAGGAGGGACAGTCTGTTGGAGAGGAGGATGATTCACTTGGGTCAGAAGTGCCAGAAAAACTGAGTCACCATAGACCCAGCATCAAAACGGGCTCCAATAAGAAAAACAGACAGGTCTTTGTTGTGGGCAGCTCTCTATTGAGGAGGGCAGAGGGAGCAATATGCCATCCTGAACCATTCCACAGGGAAGTCTCCTGCCTCCTTGGGGCACAGGTTAGGAATGTGTTGGAGAAACTTCCCACCCTAGTAAACCCCTCTGATTATTATCCACTTCTAGCATTTCAGAGATGGGTTGTGATTAAGTGGGTAGAAGGAGACCAAAATCAATAAAAAGAGATTTCAGAGCCTTGTGATAACAGCTTAAGGAATTAGAAGTTCAAGTTGTGTTCTCCTCTACCCCTTGAGTGGCAATGAAGGAGAAAACTGACTGGAAGAGACAACAGGTCAACTTATGGCTCTAGGACTGGTGTTATTGACAGGGCTTTAGGTTTTTTGATCATGAGCTATCATATGAGATACTTGACTTGCTGGTGGCAGGTGGGATGCACTTGCCCCAGAGGGGAAAAAAGATTTTGGGGCAGCAGTTAGCAGGGCTCATTGACAGGGCTTTAAACTAGATATGAAGGGGGAAAGGGATATAACTGTGCCTGTTAGGAATAAGTCCAGAGGAAGCATGCCAGGCCTTGTAGGATAGTGGACTAGTGAGGACTCTTGATCTGCCATTTCGTTTGAGGGAAGGGATAGATGTTCAAAAATCATGGAAACATCTGAGAAAGGTCTGATTGGAAATGAGGCCCACACTCACAAAAAAAGGAGTTGAAATCATTAGCACGTTTGAAGTGCATATATAACAATGCATACAGTATGAGCAACAAACAAGGGGAGTTTGAAGCCATGATACACCAGGAAAACGGTGACATAGTGGCAATTACAGAAACGTGATAGGATGCCTCACATGACTGGAGTAGCACAATTGATGGCTATAAGCTCTTTAGGAGGGATAGACAGAGAATCAGAGGTAGTGGAGTGGCCCAGTATTTTAGGGAATGCTACGAAAGCTCAGAAATCAAATATAGTGATGATGTGATCAAGAGTATTTGGATTAGATTAAGGGCCAATAAAGCTGATATTGCTGTGAGAGTCTGCTGTAGTCCTCTCAATCAGAGCAGTGAGGTGGATGAAGCTTTCTGTTAACAACTGGGAGAAATCTCACAGCCACTTGCCATTGTCCTTGTGAGAGACTTTAACCTTCCAGGTATCTGCTAGGAATACAACACAGCAGAGAGGGAACAATCCAGAAGGTTCTTGGAATGTATGGAAGATATGTTCCTCACACAGCTGGTAAGTGAACTGACAAGAGAAGGTATATTAATAACAAAAGGAAGACCAAGAAGAACCTCCATCTCCTACTAGACCCAGGAAGAAATATAGTGACAAAGGATGAGAGTAAGGCTGAGGTGCTTAATGCCTTCTTTGCCTCAGTCTTCAGTAACAGAAACGCCCGTACTGAGGGGAGCCAGCCCTCCAAGCTGAGAGATGAGGGCCAGAAGCAAAATATTCCCCCCACAATCGAAGAGGAGATGATCAGGGACCTACTACTACGTGTCAACATCCATAACTCTATGGGGCCAGAAGGGATACATCCTAGAGTACTAGGTGAACTGGTGGGGATTCTTGCCAGACCATTCTCTGTCATTTATCAGCAGTCCTAGGAGACAGTGGAGGTCCCAGCTGACCGGAAGTCACCCACTATAACACCCACATATGAGAAGGGAAGGAAGGATGACCCGGGAAATGACAGGTCTGTCAATTTAACTTCAGTCCCAGGGAAGCTGATGGATCAGATCATCCTGTGTTCCATTACGCAACATATGCAGGATAAGCAAGTGATCAAACCCAGTCAGCATGAGTTTATGAAGGGCAGGTCCTGTTTAAAAAAGTTGATCTCCTTCTATGACAGGGTGACCTGCTTGCTCATTGAAGGAAAGGCTGTGGATCTTGTCTACCTTGACTTTAGTAAAGCATTGGACACTTGCCCACAGCATTCTCCTAGAGAAATTAACTGTTCTTTGCTTGGATGGGCATACATTTTGCTGGGTGAAAACCTGGTTAGATGGCCAAGTCCAAAGAGTCGTGGTCAATGGGATTAAACCCAACTGGTGGCTGGTCACGAGTGGTGTCTCCCAGGGCTCAGTACTGGGGCCAGTCATGCTTACCATTTTCGTCAGTGATTTAGATGAAGGGACAGAGTGCAGCCTTAGCAAGTTTGCAGATGACATCAACTGAGTGGAAGTGTCGATCTGC
>NW_009729252.1:17292-32626 GCF_000703405.1 Apaloderma vittatum | reverse complement strand
TCCGTGTTAGAGGCCGGCCCAGCCTTAACCCTCAACACTGGAGTACCTGTAAAAAAAGGATGCAGAAACAACTCTTACAGTACCAATCCTCTACTGGCATTTTATTTTCTGTTGTAGGACAACTCTCTTTTGTCCATTGATTTTCTTTTAGTCCAAAATCAGGATTTTATTGAACAGCATTTTATTGAACTGAGCACTGTTTCAGTAAGTCCACGTTCAATAAATTTTTTGAGTAAGTGTACAAAGAGGGACAAGATAAAAAGAAAAGGTAGTCATGTGATGAATACGAAGGAAGAGTTAATCACCAAGCTGTGCGTTTATGCCATGACACAAGATCAAAGGAACTCAACATGGTTGACAAGTTTATCTGTCTTGGTAACATTCTCTCCAAACCAGCAATAAATGATGGTGAAATACATCCCTTCATTTCTAAACAAAGTTCATCCTTTGGTCATTTGCAAACTTATGTTTGTAGTTTGCTGAGGATGCGAATGCTCCAGTTACTGCTCTTCTATGGTTATCCCAATCTGCAACTTTGTTGGTACTGTCCACGAACGAACATGGTTGTAAACTCGTGTGGCTACAGAAACAGCACATAGATCATTTGCATAAATCTTCGCCATATCAGCCTCAAAAGTGCTCATTTGCGGTGGCTAGGTAAAAAGTCAGTGTAGAAAACTTCAAGATCCTTCCACAGATTTTTTTTTATGAGTAGCTTATGTATACCAAAAGAACACCTTTATGCCAATAAAAGCACTTTTGTAATACCCTGAAATCCTTCTGTAAGGCTTTACAAAACACTATCAGTAACTGGGAGAAAAAGAATTTCAGGTAAAACAAAATCAACGGAGAAACTGGTTTTAGTGCTGCTGTAGCATTTGTCTTAAAGTGAACAACCAAACCAGACAGAAGATAAAATTTGAAGGAGTAAACTACTGTCTTTCAAACAGCCAAAATTCAGAAAGCCTCCTGGCTAGTAACAGAGTATGTTCCCCACAAATCCAGTGACAATGGAAGTAAATACATATCAACCCGAAAAACTTCTGACAGTATGATGGACATATACTAATAGAGAAAATAGAGAATTCAGTAACTACATTCTGAATACACAATTACAGTTTCATTTTTAGAACACTGAAAAGGGATGACAAATCATATGACCAGAAGCTGGTTTTTGCCACATAACAGAAGTGAGAGGATGGTATAACAATTAGGTGTAAAGAAAACTAATTAATTCATATATCATGTACTGTTGTTAATTAATGTACTTTTTTGTCTTTTTTTTTTCCCCTTCCAGTTCACCCTTTTGTTTTATTGAGCACAAAACCATCTTTAGATTTAGTCTTTTTATCAGATCTTATTTACAGTCGTATTTTTTGAGTACCTCTATCTCACAAACACGGCTTCAGTGCTATAATCTTTTGTCACTCCTCAGGCAGGCCATTGCTAGTTTATCTGCTTTGCCCAGACATGTCAGCTGTGCCAGCTGCCTGCAATTTTAATGCGAGCTGTCAAAAAGAGGGACCTTGGCCATTAATTATTTTGTGAGGAGTTTCACTTTTGGTCCGTAAGAAGACCAAATATTTGTGAGTTCAGCATCTCCAGGGAGCCCACACAGACCACTTTCCCAGCATAGCTGGATGTGAGGCAGCTCCAAACACATGCAGGTCAAAATCCCTGGCTCCAGTGCTCTCTCCCATGAAGAATTCTGTATCCACTTGCTGCAGCTCTGGGGATACGCAGTAGAGCAGCACAGGGTTTCATATGGAACATGGATAAGACTTTCTGCTGTGCTTTAGATTTTCCTTTCCCTCATCCTAGCAGGTATGTAGGTCTACAATTAGAGCTACATCGTTGCAAGGTGCGGACATGTAATTGGTTTTGAGTGTGGCTTGTTTGAATTAGTAATGACTGCTAGGAGAGCTTTGAGGTCTGCTAAACAAACAGCTGCAACAAGCTACTCAGCTCCATTACAAGCAAGAACATGAACTGCCAGAATACTCCAAAAACTATAAGGATACAGAGAACTATTTGTTCATACAACAGACTGATCTAGCAAAATAAAGCATGAGAGAGTAAATATAATTTCTATTTTCCTCATAGCACCTAAAACCGTTATTTTCCACTGGTTTCTGTTGTTTCCATTTGTTTTCTTGCTTGCAGCGATGAGTTATATACCAAAATATCAGGAAAACCGGCTTTGTGATTATCTCCATTTTTTGTTTTTCATTAAATTAATTCCTTGACTGAATTTTCTGGATCTTTTAATCCTTGATTATAACATTTATTTCTGCTGCAGAAGAAATAGAAATAAGGTATTTCTTGCAATAGTCCTTGGGAATCCTATTAAAAATCTCCTTTAGGATCTCATTAAAGAACAGAAGAATCCCTTTAAAACGAACAAAAATAAACCTCCTTTCTCAGAGAACTCTAAATGGGGAGTTAGACACCCAGTAACAGGTGAGCAAACAGCCCAAAAAAGGAAGGAAATGGGAGGGCCATGAGCTGTCAACACATGTGTTGCTTCATAAATTGTCACAGACAGCTCAGTAATAAGGAGACAGGATCAAGTAAGGACTGTCTTCTGGTTTGTATTCAGAAGAATAATTATTTAAAAAAAAAAAAAAATCTCTTCTCCGGGATGTTAAATGATAATATTTAAGTGATGAGCACCTTTTTTTCCTCAAGATCTATCAGCTCCTGCTCTATTACACAAGCAAAACCAATGATTTTCAGGCCATAAATTTTATGAATTCGTAGCTACATTTTGCATAATTTTCTAGGTTCAGACAGAGAAATTAATGTTAAGTTTATTAATCATAGAATCATAGAATCACTCAGATTGGAAAAGACCCCTGGGATCATGGAGTCTACCCACTAACCCTACTCTACAAAGCTCACCCCAAAACCGTACCCTCCAATACCACATCTAAATGACCTTTGAACATGTCCAGCATAAACAGCATTATGATTTTGACACCTGGTTGCATTTGAAATAAAAAAAAATATTAAAATAGTGTTGAGATGGGGCAGATTGAATCAAAATTCTGGATTCCCCCAAAGCAGCACTTAAGGCATTTATATGGAACACGGAGTCAAGCTCATGTCTTCCTCAGACAGACAGGATACTCTTTCTAGGTAAGTAACTTAACTATTAGATTATAGAATCCAGAATAGTGGATTTTAATACTGAACTATAGAATCAGCATATACAGTTTTTCCATTCTTGTTGAGGAAGTTGTCTTTTGCATGAATTCATTTACACTGCAGCCATGTCACCTCTTTGTAACGAAGTCATGTATTATCAGTCAGTCATGTCTATGACTGTTAAATTCTAAACATATCAATACTAACAATATAAATAATAATAAATAATAAATTAAACATCTCAATAACTATATAAATAATAAAAAATACTTTTTATTATCTACTCTCTGGCTTTACATGTGTTTCACATATTGGATTTTCTTAATAGTCAAAAATTCCCTTGTAATACTGCTGAGAAATGACTGACAAGGTTATCTTTTACATTTCATTGAATACTAGATTATAGTGGTTATATTAATGCTCTGTTTTTGGAAATGCAAAAATAAATCTTGGTATTCTTTACTCCTCAAGATATTATACTGTTGGGTAACTATGAGTCAAGAGAAGTTACATACTATATTTAGCTTTTATTTATAAACTTGATTACAAACTAGTTCAGATTAATTCCAAATGAAAATGAAAATCTGTGAAAATATGATCAAATTAGAAAATTGTGTACATCTAAGGTCGGAAGTTATATGCCTAACATTTACTCTGTCATTCAAATCTAAATTGTTAATCTTCACAACTAGTTAACAGAATAAACTTTGCCACAACTGAAATGTGTACAGTCTCCTGCTTTGTAAGCAGAAATGTTATTTTTGGCTGTCATGTTCTCTATGAATGAAGAGGTATATTTACAGGAACAGCATAGAAAACACAAACAAAAGTCTTAATTCACTTCTTTTTGAAATGTTAGTATAAAATACACTTTGCAGATAACCATGTGATGTATAACCATTTCTCTCTTTCCTATTTACCCCAGTCCTATGCCACAGGTATACAGAAATGCTAACAGGCTGACCTGATCGATAACCTCTGTGGATTTCTGGACAGAGGCATCAATTACTGTGCTGTTCCCTAGTGAAAACCAGCTGCTGATATGATGATTTATTAAGCAGCATGGCTGCCCTGGAAGAAGACAAAAGGTCTTATTCTTCTCTCATTTTCCCACATATGAAACCAGAAGAATTTCATTGACTTCAAAGGAGCTACTTCGGCTTTCCTGAAGATTGAGGCAGATCTGAATCAAGTTGGAGCCCCATATGCTGACAGGTTAAAGGGAGCTGTATCCATTACGCAGTTAGTGTACAGAACAAAGCAGATCTGACCACTCACGGGCTCCTCGCTGGGATCAGTTGTTTATTAAAGGAAGAAAAATGTCAAGAACTGAGCAGATGAGAATATCAATAATATTTCTTCATTAATCATCTAGGTCAGTCCTTAACAACAGACACCATTGTCATTCTTAAAATCCACCATGAGCAGCTAAACTGGAATACTCCTGAGGAAGCAGTAACTCAACCAGGAGCAATGAGTGCCTACGAGGCAGGTGTTTCCTCATGCTTCTGGTTTTCAATTGTGACAAATGATTTATGCAAATCAAAAATGACAAAACTAAAACTAACAGGTGAGAAGTTTTAATTTAAGAGTTAAGCACCATCTAGATTTTTCATTCAGACTAATGGCAAATCAGGGAAAAAGAACTCCCTGAGTCTGGTCCAGCACTTTTTTTCACTAAGCAATACAGTCTCTCTCATGATACCCTTAATGCAGTTCTGAAAAGCGAGGATAAATTACAGTCTTATCTGAAAGACAGCAACAGAAAGGCAATTAAGATTAGAACTTCACTTTCCACATTTTAACAAGCTCAAACAAAACTCAACTGATCTGTGTTAATCAAGAATATAGTTTAGTGGGAAAGGAAGTGTGAAATACTTTGAAGTTCTGTACAAGATTTCTTTTCCCTGCTTTAGTTTCTTAAATAATATTCAACAATGAAAGCTGAAGCAATCTGATCTCTAAAGATTTATTTCTAAAATCACATACTGATTGTAAATTTGTATTCTCTTTGTTTATCTCAGTACCTAGCAGCACTGTCAAAGCTTGACAGGAGCAATAGAAGTTGTAAATTATGTGTCAAAAGTATTTCAGGGTTTTCGATACAACTTTTGCTTTTTGATGAAGTATATTCACTGGATGATATACACAAACTGATAAAAATTTGTCTGCCTAAATTGCACATGCAGTATGCAGGTTTCTACACGTTGTAAGGTCTCAATTTTTTTAGTGTCCTACTTTTACATGATAGTTTAATTTCCTTTACTTTAAAATTTCATTTTAAAACATTTGTTTAGATGGAAAGTTTTCCATTTTAATCTACGCTTCCATGGAAATGTTTTTTTCTCCATACTTGATACTAGATAATATGAACTATAGAATATCTACAATACAATTTCAATAACCAAGTGTGATCATGACAGATTTTATGTGACCCCTGGCCGCACTTCAATGTACAGGTACACTCTTTACACGTTTTTTTTTAAAGCTGGTGTTGATTTGGTTTCTGCAAGGCTTTATTAAAACTTTTTGGAAAAAAAATGCATTTTTATCTAATATAATCAAATTATTATTAATAACAGCAATAATCCTGTCAAAGTCACTAGTAGAAATATGAAAAAATACAAACAATTAATTTATTTTGAACTAAAAAAAAAACCTTGAAAAGTGGTTTTATGAAATATTTACAGAGGAAAATAACACCACCAAATAACACTGCTTTAAATGTGAGTTCAGAATAGAGGGTTAAAAACAAACAGTAGGAAATGGGGTTTTGACGAACAAAGTCTTCAGCCAAGGCAACTTTCATAGGACCACAGAAAAGCAGGTGGACACTAACAGCTTGCTGGTGGAAAACTGAATTTTTATTACAAAATATTTAGGGACTAAGAAATTGTTCATCCCATATGTAGTGAGAACTGCCTTTATTACGATCTAGTGTAATCAGGCTGCTCCCTGTTCCCCAGGGCTCAGTTTTGGGGCCAGTCTTGTTTAATATCTTTATCAATGATCTGGGTGAGGTGACTGAGTACACCATCAGGAAGCTTGCAGATGACACCAGATTGAGTGGGAGTGTTGATATGCTGGAGGGTAGGAAGGCTCTGCAGAGGAATCTGGACAGGTTGGATCAATGGGCCGAAGAAGATAATTGTATGAGGTTCAACAAGGCCAAGTGCCAGGTCCTGCACTTGGGTCACAACAACCCCAGGCAGTACTACAGGCTTGGGAAGGAGAGGCTGAAGAGCTGTCTGATGGAAAAGGATCTGGAGGTGCTAGTGGACAGCCAGCTGAACAGGAGCCAGCAGTGTGCCCAGTTGGCCAAGAATGCCAACAGCATCATGGACTGTATCAAAAATAACACTTTCAGCATGAGTAGGGAAGTGATTGTGCTCCTGTATTCGGCACTGGTAAGGCCACAACTTGAGGACTGTGCTCAGTTTTGGCACCACATTATAAAAGAGACATTGAGGTGTTTGAGCAACGAAGCTTGTGAAGGGTCTGGAGAACAATTCTTATGAGGAGAGGCTAAAGCACCTGGGATTGGTTAATTTGGAGAAGAAGAGGCTGAGGGGAGACACTATTGCTCTCTACAGCTACCTGAAAGAAGGTTGTAATTAGGTGGGTGTTGCTCTCTTTTCCCAAGTAACAAGTGACAGGACAAGAGGAAATGGGCTACAGTTGCACCAGGGGAGATCTGGATTGGATATTAGGAAAAAATTCTTTACTGAAACAGTGGTGAAACACTGGAACAGGCTGCCCAGGGAAGTGGTTGAGTCACCATTCCTGGGTGAGTTCAAAAAACATGTAGACGTGACACTTCAGGACATGGTTTAGTGGTAATGGTAGTGTTTGGTTAACAGTTGGACTTGATCTTAGATGTCTTTTCCAACCTTAATGCTTCTATGATTCTATGAAAAGGAAATGGGTTAGATAAACTGGTTTTCCAGAGATTTTACTGTAGGATAAAATTCTGCATGTGCTTGTTTTATCAAATATATATATTACAGTTTTAAAACAGAGATTTTGCAGTCTCTGTGATTGGGCTTTAGGATTCATATACTCTGGAATACTGAAACAAAGTAACACTACATTTTCTAAGATTGTATTCTTTCACACTGATAAGGAAGAGAAGCAGAAACACTCATCTGTGCATAGAATAAATTGCATTTTTACAAATATAGTTCATACCGACAATCAAACAGCAAAGAAGGATACATATGAGTGTTGCAATCTTATATTTGATTAGAGAAAAAAATTAAAATATATCTAGTATATATTGTGCAAACGCACACAACTTTCATCTCTCTGATTTGAAGCATACATCTAAACTCTGCTCTCACACATTACAAATACATATGCTGACCCGTGACTTTGGCACTCTTCTATTTCTGTTTTTGAAACAAGATCCCTTGGTTAATCAAGGATAATCTATTAAATATGGAAAGTAGTTATGATTATTTATTACTGTTATTAGACTAATGTTTAAAGCTCTTATGAAAAGCAGGCCTTCAGTATGTTTGCCAGGACACAAACACATCAAGGGATCCTGCTCTAAGGAGCTTATAGTTTACATGAAGAGGAGAGAAACATGGTCAAAGAGCAACTGTCAGCTGAAGAGGACAATTTCTGGTGGATTTTCACTTCTTGTGATATTTTGTTGTTGGGTCTTATTAACTGAAGAAAAGATTTGACATAGATGGCACAAATTCAAGGAAAATGTAAGGGCAAACTTCCAGCAAGCTATTTGGTGTGACTCACAGTCCGATTTATTAATACTAGACATACCAGCACACAGGTGGAAGTAGAAGCTAAAAGGCCAATGAGCACTCTGAACTTTCCCAGCATATCACAATTACAAAACCACATGTGTTAAAGGCTGTGGCTGGGTGCAAACCCACAGAAAACCACAAAGCAAAATAAACCAGTGCACTTAAATGATTTTTTAATTGGTGGTCTGTAATTTCACTTGGATTCCAATGACAAGCAGGTCAAGAGAGGGTTGATTTGAACACAGAAACCCTTTGCTGACTACTGAAATTAGCAGTGTGAGTATTGAGTAAAACCTGTTAAACATGAAATTTTTAATGACAGTACTCCACTGAAATGTTGCAGTAAATTGCAATTATTATCATGTCTCCCTGTAGATTCAAGTCATTACTAGAGAATTCCATGTGTTAGTGAAAGAAAAGGTTATAATAACAATTTAAAAATTGCAAATATTCAAAGAATGATGATGAAACAATAAAACCCAACAGTTTTATGCCAGCAGTAGAGATAGTTGAAGAAACTCATGTGTTAGAACTTAAGTAACTAAATATTAAATGCTGAAGTGTTTGTGAGTTAGCCGTCCTAAGTCTCTTTTACAGTCAGTGGAGATAAAAGACTACCTCCAAAGGGCAATTCATCTAATCCTGAAATAAATGTCTAGAAGAGGCCAGAGGAATCAAGTTCTGTCTGTTGCCTATCTCTTCTTTGACTTTAATGGGACTGTAGGAGGATTAACTCAGGTTTATATAAATTTGTGCTGTAGAAAGCACCAGATAACAATGGGTTAGAATTTTCTAGCTTGGTTGTTTTTTTTTTTTGAATTATTTTTACCTAAATATTGGGTCTGATTGCTAAATATATGCAAAAATGGTGTATTTCCTTTCTTCTGGGGGAATGGTCTGCAAGTCCATTAAGATCAAGTTCTGATGACCTCTGTAATGGAAACATCAGTATCATCTTTATCTGTTATTACACAGCAGCATAAAGGTCCCAGGTCACATGTGAATTCAGAAAGAACATTACAAAGGACTTGAACATGTCTTGACCATTGACCCAAGACCAAACTGATCTAGTTAAACAGTAAGATCCATTTGAATGACTGTACCAAAACTATTCTCTAGTTTTCTCTCACTAGCAATAAACCACAAAGAAATCATATACAATCCTGAGACAAGATTAAACAGTTTAGCATAAATAATCACCTCCCCAGGCACAGAACAAGAGCTGCTATCTCGCTCACCTTTAACAACTTGTGTTTCTTTGGCAGAAATGATCTCACATTAAGTCTTAAACTGTTTTGGAAACCTAAGACATAACTGCTATAAGAACGAGGTCCTCTTTCTTTTTAGTGTCATGTACCTGATTTCTTATTTGGTAACACTACTGAAGGTGTATTTATAGCATTAAAACCCTAGATCCTTTTTCATACATGTTTTATACTGTTGTATTTGCACTAATGTAACTAGTTGGCCCTGACTTGTGTTTCAGTTTAAATGAGATCACAGGGAGTCTTACTGTTTTAGAAAAATACAATGTTAGATACACAAGTCACTGGACTAAAAGAAAATAATGATGAGATCTGTGTGGAAGAGGAAATTACAGTCTTCATGATCAAAGATTTATATATACAGGCAACAAGAACACAGTCTCAGCTATGAAAGATAAACGTAAAATGTGGTTCAGGATCTTACATTGCATTTGGAATCTAAGGTAAAAATGGACTTTTATCTCTATGCCTAAAACTTTCATGTTTTTCATCAGCTACTTTCTGGAAGGTTAGAAGATGTATCCTTTTTAATCCATGAGTGATCAGCTTTCCTTCCATGCATGTAAATGCTTCATTTCACTAAGGATATGTGCTATTTTTAAAATGTAAAGGACCTATGCCACACAGATATTTTCTGACACATTTCCCTCCTACAGTTTCTCTTCAGTAAGAGGTAAGCATCTATCTTCTATTAAGCACTCAGGAAACAAAAGCATAGGCTCATAGGCACACAGCAAAGGCAGCTGTTTTCCCAAATCTGCCTCTCATTGCAGAAGGAAGAAAAAGTGTGAGAAGTGGCAGTGGCAGTGGATGGAGGTATGGAGTTTCCCAACAGAGAGCAAAAAGAGCATACTTTACATTGTTTGACTGGTCTTAGAGAGGTTGCATGATTTGAGGCACTGGCTTTTGAAGCACAAAATGCAGGAAAGAAGATGAAGGTGCAATTAACGTTTTGACAAGGACAAGAATTAAGGAGTCATTTTCCAGCATCATATCTATTCAGTGTTAACAGGTTCATTCCCAAAGCGTGCAAGACTAGGGCTAAGATTCTGTCTCTCCGGACTAAAATTATATTTACTTCCTTTCCTGGAACAACATTTCTCCCATGCCCAGCACAGCTGTGCCTAAGAACAGTCTACATTTTCATGATTTTTTATCCAGAAAGTGAGAGATTTTAATATTTCTTTAAAAGCTTCTTCTGCATCCTGCCACAATTTCTGAGCAATGTGTTAAGCACTGGCACTATCACTAGGAAGAGATCAGAAGGTGTGATCTTTTAATATGAAACTTAACAGCAATAGATATGACTCCTGACATTTTTCTCTAGCAATAGATTTTATCACAACTGACAAGTGTATAGCTGTTTTGCAAAGGAATGGAACTGGCTTAAACAATTAAATGCTGCTTAACCGCTTAGTTTTTAAACTCTATATGATACTTTCTTGCAGATTTAAGCATAAAAGGGAATATACTTGCCTGATGTTTGCAAAAGATAAACATTTTATAAGATATCTGTTGCCAAAGCGTGCAGAAGGCTCACGTATCACTGCGGAAAGGTAAGAAACTCAGATTGTTTCCAGAGCAATAAAAGTTTATTTTATGTTCCATTCTCTTTAACACTGGCTGCTATTATTTCAGCTCTCTGTCGGCAATAAAAAGGGGCACAAAATAATCATCTTCAAATGTGCAAGTGTAGCACATAGATTTTTACATCAAACATGCTTACTTAAAAAGGAATAAGTTGCAAATGCCTTCCAATGATGGCAAAAAGTTGCAATCAGACTGGATGCAGATCAGAGCTGTGAGTAAGGAAATAATAGACTTGTAAAAATCAGTATCTGCACATAGAAACTGCACTGTACAAAAAGCAGCCTGGGGGAAAAAATATCTCTATGAAAGCTTTTTTTATTCTAAGCGGTACCTTTGCAAATCAAATTTATAGCAGGATCTGCTGGAACAATAGCAGAGTATTAGAAAGAGAGAGGACTCTTTTTATAATATAGAGTCCAAAAACAAACAGGTTCAAGCTTCCCACAAACAAATTTGTTTCAGCAAAGTGTAGGAACCTCTAAATGTTATTTTACACTTTGGTGAGTACACTTACCTGGTAGAAAGAGGCAATAGACACTTAAATAGATTGTGAGAAATTTCTGTCAGCAGAAGTAATTCTACTCAGGTTGCTATCTCATTATTTTCTTCTTGATTTTCTTTGAAAAGCAAATAATAGCAAGTCACATCAGGTATAAATAAATAAATAAACAAATAACATAAACAAATGTATCGCGAGGGTGTAAATAGTATGGAAAAACTTTGATATTGTATGTTTTTCTTTCCCAAATTCAGTCCCACCTGAAACAGGAACATAGGCTCATGCTTTCAAATTAGATGTTTTTAAAACCATTCTGGGATTACTAACACTACATTTTATTCTATGGTAATGTCTTAATTAAATACAGTTCTATACATATATATCTGCCTGCATTTTTAGGAATTTCAGTATAACAGTGTGTCTGTACAGAATAAATAAGTACATGTTAAAAACTAACTATACAAGACAAGCCTTTACCCATGATAAATCTTGATTTTGTTGATACCTACTTTGGAAAGTTGTTCTCCCTGCTTAATTTCTGTTTTTATCATTTTACTAGGTCACCTAAGTTCCCTACTATGGCTGTTCTTAAATTAAAACTTTGTTAACCTAATAAGTTAATGTCACTTTTATTGATGTTATTTCAAATTTCTACGTCCTTGGCTTGTCTGCACCGATCAGGATTATTTTAAAAGACTCAAGGCTGATTCTTTCAGTCTAGGAATTTAGTGTATTTCTAAATTACTCTTAAAACTTGAAGATTTAAACATGCTTACAACAGTCTGAGGTTTACAAGCTGGTTCTCTATTTAACAATGTGCAAATTAAATTGAGCTCTGTTTAACCAATGGATAGACTAATAATGGAAGAGCAGAGAATATTTATGCCGTGTCTTCTTTTCACTTATTTCTAACTGTGTACATTTTCTAAAGGCAAATTCATTTTTCTTACCTTGGTCTGAGTTCCAACTACATCTACCTGACTCTCTGCAACAGAACTTAGAGCACGTTAATTTCTGAAAGTTTCACCTGTAGCAGGAAAACTCTCTAATAGCTTATATTGCACCTTTAGAAGAACAGAGTACACCCTGTTTTCATGCCTGTCTTGTCTTTAAATAAATTTTCACTGAGTTTAAATGAAATCACCGAAGTGTTAGGTAAGAAAACCGAAGCTGAGTTTGTTCCTCCTCTCAGGAGGTACTAGGCTGGCATGTGTTGGTACAAAGTTTTGCCCCACTCTCCAAAGTATGTCAATGGTGATATGGCTTCATTGTGTTCACTTGAATTTCTTCTGCAGGTAAGGCATATCCTTTGTCCTCATGTCAAGCTTACCCTACCCTCCAATCTTACCTCTAATGTTCAAGGATCTTTTCCAGAAGACAATGGATATACATGGTCTTTATTAAGTTCCATGCATTTTCATGTCTGCAAATCATATAGGAAGAGCCTTGTGCATGCTTTCATTTCATAATGCATGAAAGTAGTATAAGTTAATTATTATTTTACACAATTATACATATTCAACTTTAAAAACCCTTTACATTTCCATATTCTGTGAGTGAAATATTTACATATTATGCATGTCTTCTGAAAAGAGTTAGAAATACAAGACTGGAATCAGTACTAGTCATTAAGCATATTGTGCTAATGTAATCAAAAACCATAAACAATTCTTTTCATGAATATATTACGATCATATGCCCTTCAGTTAGCTAAAGAACAGTGTATAGTAAAACATACCAGATGTTATCAATAAGTGTAAGTCAGTGGACTGCAGACAGGCCTTAGATTCATGGCAACAATCACACTCAACTGACAGGGACAAACTGTGCTCATTCACAAGATAAGATTGAGTTATGTTTTGTTTGAAATGATGAATGTGAAAGACTTTCAATGACAATGGAAAATAGTTATGGATGTTGAGCATTGTGTTTTTGGTCAAGAGCTCAAATTTTGTGGAATATTAAAAACTCAGTAGCTGTTTCAGAAGTAAAAGTCTCAATATCAAAGCAGTGTTCAGAGAATTTTAATCAACAACATAACAAAAATAATGCCAAAATTTTAGTGATGAAGGATAGAGTCAAAGGAAAGAACCTTTGCCAAGTGAAGAGAAGACAATGGATACCCGAGTTCTGGTCAACCAGTTAAATTAATTTGAATTTTTGGCTGTATTTCTGGTGTGATATTTACTACTACACTTCCATGTAAACAATGTCATCATTCAGCTAAAAAAGACAGTTTGATTTTATTTGTTGGGAAAGTGTGAAGATTTCTTCACGAATCTATTAATTGTTTTTACTTGATTGCAAATTAGTAGATTAGAGTTCTCATTATGATCAATGCTAGCTGTTATTCTTCTTCAAGAAGAAAACAAAACCAGAATAACATTTTTGTTCTTCTTGTGTGTCATGTTTAAAATGAATTCATTAGCAGCTGTCAGCCCCCAAGGAAGAGTGTCAACACTGATGAAGACAACATCTAAAGGTTTCATCTTACCTTCATTTATCTCTTGTCCCCAGAAGGTACGAATCCATAAAAGAAACTCCAGAGTAATGACTGCTTTTGTCTTTTGTTTAAATGTGTTTAGAGAGTAGCTGTTCAGGCATGAATGTTGGCTCCAAATGTCAGTGACACCTGTTTTGTTACACAATAAAGACCAATGAGAGAAAGAGTTACAAAACTGAACTTTACTGTAGGTCTCTTTGCTACTGTTCCGATGAAATATTACTTCCCAACAGAAATGCTGGTCTGATTTATTATCTCTGCAATAAACTGTGCATTCCTTTGTTACAGAGTATTGCAGAAAAAATGTTCTTTTCTTTTTAGTTTCAGCATAAAACGAGGCTAAGCAGATATCTTATGGTTGCAGACGGTTGTGTATGCAAGATGGCTTAAATTATGTTTTAGTTACTCTGGATATAGATTACTGTCCACTGCAATATTCGGTCATTTGTGTATGCACATGATAAAATTATAACTGCCTAAAGGTCAGTCAGTACTAAGGCCCAACTGATGGATTACCCAGAATCACAGAATCATAGAACAATAATATAGTTTAGGATGGAAGGGACCTTAAAAATCATCTAGTTCCCAAACCCCTGCCATGGGCAGGGACACCTTCCACTAGACTAGATTACTGAAAGACCCATCTAATTAAGCTTTGAACACTTCCTGGACATAGGCTTCCACAACTTCTTTGAGCAATCTCTTCCAGTGTCTCACTACCCTCACTTAAAAGAATTTTTTCCTAATATCAAATCTAAATCTCTCTCTTTTGATTTGAAACCATCACCCTGTGTCCTATCACTACCATCCCGGCTAAAGAGTCATCCCCCCCCTTCTTTTCTGCAGCCCACTTTAAGCACTGGAAGGCTGCTATAAGGTTTCCCAAGAGCCTTCTCTTCTCCAGGATGAACAATCCAGACTCCCTCAGCCTGTCCTCATAGGAGAGATGGTCCAGACTTCTGATCATCTTTGTGTCCCTTTTCTGGACTTGCTCCAAAAGGTCCATGTGCTTCTTGTGTTGAGTAGAGGGGCAGAATCACCTCCCTTGACCTGCTGACCATTCTTCTTGTGATTCAGCCTACGATGCAATTAGCTTTCTGAGTTGTGAGATCACATTGCTTGCTCATAGTCAGTTTTTCACTCACCAACATTCCTGAGTCCTCCTCTGCAGGGCTGCTCTCAATCCACACATTTTCCTGCCTGTAGCTGTGTTTGGGATTGCCCTGACCCATCTGCAGGACCTTGCACTTGCAAGGACCTTGCAAGTACAACAAGTAGCATGTAGCAAGTTAGATTATTTAGCCTTTGAATACAGAAGGGGCTTAAACTGAGAAATCTGGTCTGTCGGTCATCAGGCAGATACCTAAGTGTTCTAAACATTAAATGAAGACAATTGCATGGGTTTAGTATACAATGCTTTTAGAACACAGAGTCATAAAATCATTAAGTTTGGAAAAGACTTCTAAGATCATGGAGTCTGACTGTCACCCCAACACTACCATGACCACTAAACCGTGTCATGAAGTGCCACGTCTAAATGTGTTTTGAATACCTCCATGTT
>NW_009729252.1:0-17261 GCF_000703405.1 Apaloderma vittatum | reverse complement strand
CTCTTAGGGAAAATACCAGCCTTTCAGAAAATAAATATGTGTAGAAAACTTGGAGGAAGATTTTTGGAAATCACTTTGTTACAGTTACATACGTCAATTTCAGTTGACTAAAAATTCTAGCCAAGTGAAATTTAGACTCTGAAGCATCTCAGTCTAGAATTTAGTATCAGGTGACTACTTGCTATGTAATAGTACCTACTTTGATTTTAAAATATTTAACCCAAGTAACACCCATTTGCTGGATTGAGACAAGAATTTCCCATTCAGTCAGAATTATTGCTGATGTTCTTACAGATATTTACATTATTAAATTACTACTTGCATAGAATAATTTTCACTAACTGCAGAGGAAAATTTAATACACTCCTTACATAAGAATTCCCCAGTTAACAGAGGATTCTTGGTGACGAAGTCAAGGACTATACATTTAAGTAAAAATGATTTTACATTCAACATCCATTTTAGCTGAAATTTCAATATTTGTCATTATATACACATACTGTATTATATATTGTGTTTCTATTACATATGTATGTATAGCATTCCTGTTAAACACATTTTGACAAAAGATGTTGATGTCAAAGGCCTCCTCATTGTTTTTTTCCGCTCAGATAGGGTCCAGCATTCTCTCTCCTGAAGCTGCCGAGCTTGACAACACACAGGCCAGGGCAGAGGAACCAGCCTCCTCTCTTCCTCTCTTAGTGGCAGTTCAAGAGGAGAATGAACACCTGAGCTCATGTGTTGAGGTTACAGAGCTTTTCAGATGCACTGTTTTTATCCATAAAAAACAGATAAAATTTAGTGAAAAGCGACATTTAAAAAATTTTCTTGAAAACCAGATGAGAAATGAGGTTAGCTGAAGAGTAAGATGTAAATTCACTGAAATATTTTATAAACTTGTTGAATAAATAATTTGCTTATAAAAGACCAATTTTGTTTTTTTTTAAAAAAAAATTTACCCTTTCAGATTTCAAAATATTTCAGCGTAAAACTTTCTTTAAAAGTTCTATTTTAATTATTAACATTTAGGTACAATGAATAATACTGCAGTCAAGATACAAATGCATGCTTAAGTATCACATTTTCCACTAAAAATAACAATCATATCATTTATTTGTTTCTTCTCTAGTAGTACAGTTTTGTTTTGTTTCAGTAGGAGCAATTCTCAAAAATAATTTTAAAATGCTACTGTTCTTTACTTTCAAACCCAAGTAATTGTGGTTATGATTATATTTCCATTGAAAGCATTTGCAGAGCTCTTATAGCTTCAAAGGGTGGAATTTCTATGCATTAATTTAATGCAATGCATATTGTCTTTGGTTTTGATACTTGAAACAATATAATGTTAAAAAATAAAATTGGAGCTGGAAGAACTATTCAGGCTCTATGAAAATGAAGGTTATTGAAGGAGGGAAAGCTCTGTGCACCAAATTTATTTTATAAAAGCTAAAATTTGCCTATATTCTGAAGTATTCATGAAGTTTGAGGGGAAGAATTTATTAATAATAATCTAACTGACTTCAGTACGTTGCTGATATCACTTGGACTGTTATGGAAGATATTATTATTGGAATGAATACAAATGAAAAATGAGGCATCCTACATCCAGATACAATTTCTTCAAGAAAAGGACTCTTTTACACACATGGATGCTATTTAGCTGATTACTATTAAAAAAATTAATAAAAAATTTGCAGAAGGTTACTAGCCAAGACATACTTTGACACCGTAACTTCTACTTCTGTTTAAAACAATGGCAATCTCTGTAGCTGATTAGTAAGAAATACGCACAAGTGCACTTTGTTATATAAAACAGCCCTTAATTTCTCTGTTACAATCCTACTTATGCATCTGTATGTAATTACAAAAAAGGCACCTACGTCTGAACTTTGAATCCCATGAGAAACACTGGTTCCCCTAGATGCCAAACAAAAATAAGGATGTCAAACATATGTTGGCACAAACACCCTTTCTTCTCTTTGTGTATCCAAACTATCCATTCTGCTAGTGGCATCTGGAGACAAAGAAAAAATGCATTTTGAAGCCAAAGTTATCACACTAAGGCTCCTGTTTCATCAGCAATATGTAACTCTACCTACCCCCACCCCTTCTTCTCCTTTTAAAATCTACTGATTACATACTTAAATTTAAATATGCCAAAAAAATCTTATCCTACATTTTTATCAAGTTTAAGCAGATGTTATTTAAATAACTATTCGATACTTTGCAAAACAGTACAATCTTGAAGTGGGAGACAGAGAAAAATGACAGTGTTTTCTCACCTTTATTTTGATCCATATTTATATTTTATGCCTTTATTTAATTCTGCAAATCTAAATCTGTCTTTCTCGTCTGTTAGTTTAAAGATATCTCTGTCACCAGAATGGTATCATTTCAAGTGGATTTGGAAACTGTCCATTTTGTTTTGCTGACAACGTTCTATGCCAAGTATACCAGAAAAGACAGGCCTGCTATTATTGAACAGATTAATCTTAATCTGTCTATAGGTCTTTTTATTATCCAGTATTCTCTAGAGGAAGAGAAAGATTAAATAAATCTCCTTTCTAGATAGGGGTGTAAAACTTGCACAGAAAATTGCACATTTGCAATTATCATGCCAAAACCTCCCTGTTCCTACCCTCACCCAAGCCTTTCAAGAGGATTACGTCTACCTTTGAAGTAGCATTTATAAGGGCGGAGTCCAAAATAGGTTAAAGTTAATGCTGCTCCAGCTTGAAAGATTTCTGTCTTTTTTATCGCCTTCCCTAAGAAAATGTCCTGACATAACAGGCTTTCTTTCGGCATCATTAGCTCTTAACAGGTGGCCAACATTCACCACATGTTTTTAAAACATAACCTTTTTGCAGAGGTTGAGGATCACAAGAAAAGTGCTACAGAAGGCTACATTTAAAAGGATGCTTAAAAGTGAAACTTTACTCCAGGGAACATTTAGGGAAAGCCAACAGTCCTAGGCAATGGCCATTTAGATGCTGCTCTGGAAACTAACATAAAATGCACAATCATACAGGTGATTATAAGGCACACAAAAAAACCATTACCTTAGTAAAGAAGTGCTAGTCACACAGTTTTAGTAAAGTGCAGTGATACGGCTTCTGTACTATAACATTTAAAGATTCATCTTTCTTGCTGTCTTGCAGCATAGTAGCATAAAAAATGTTTTTTGTTTTATATTTTTCAATAAATCTTGGTAGGCAATGTAGGCATCAACTTCCCTCCTGGCTCAAGATCTCTAAAGGATGATTTGCTTTAAAGTTCACTATTTGTTGCATGTATTTTGTTTTTAATGTTTAATTTTGCTTTAATGTTTAATTTTCTAATGTTTAATTTTTTGCTTTTAATGTTTTCTGTTTTCGTACTATATTAGTAGTTACTACTCACACACTAATATTAGCCCCAGTGCCTATGGCCTAAATAGTAGTTGTTATTCTATTTAAACCGACATCTCAGTAATGTTACATCTCTATTACACCGTGGTCCAACCCGTGCTCTGTAAAGAAACCTTCTTTACATAGATCACCTGCTGATGGGAATAAAGAAGCTTCCTGCTTGTTTGATTATGACTGATAGCTGTACACCATTGAAGAACAGCGTGGTAACTGTTTCACTGAGTTGCTTAATGACATATACAGGAATCTTAGCAAATTTCCTCAAACTCGAACAAGTTATGTGTGTCTCCAGGGAGAAGAAGGGGAAAGAATTAATTTCAGCCCTCTTTTCCCCAGGAGAGCTTCAAGAATTTTAACTTTCTTGATAGCAACAGAGACATATGCTGTTTCAAGAGTTTTCCAGCTATTATACGCAATCAGTAAAAAGTCAGGATGGTCAGGTTATTGAACACCTTTTATTCCAATTTACAGGGAAAATCTGGAAAGAATGATTAAGCTAATATCTATATTACAGAAAACAAAGTTTAAGACACTTGTATAATTGAGCATGCCTCATGAAAATATCTGAACAAATTGTTTTATTTCACTCACCAGTGAAAAAAAATCCATTGATTATTTTACTTTCAGCTAGTATGAAATATATCTGAGTGTTTCGCTGGGTGAGTACACCCTCACATGGGTGTTTCAGAGACTTCCCGTGACACAGTGTGCTGGCATTACAGCATCAGCAATTGTGGGAGGGAATGCCTTTGAACTTCCTTCTCTCTGGTTTGACCTGAACACCTGCATCCTGGATGGTATCTCTCCAAGTTGGTCATGACAGTTCAATAGGAAATGGTGATCATAACAGCTTCACTGAAGTCCTGCACACCGAAAGGAAATAAGGGCAGGTCTCACATGAGCAATACCTCTTTATGCTGTGGTCTTCAGAAAAGAATAATGTAATACTGTGAGGAAAAGAACTTATATAATTGGTGTGACTTTAACAAAAAGCAGCTTACCATCTCTGTTAGTTCTTTTTGGGTTAGGTTTTTTGGTTTTTTTGCAAATGCTGGCAATTTGCTTAAAGAATACAGCTATGTGTATCTATGTATTTTACTTTTATAAACATTGTATATAATTATATACTTCTTGAATCAAGCCATATATAACTTTAAAACTAAAGCCTTTTATGCTTCATTCAGGACATGACATTAACTGCAGAATTATTTATCATCTAGTGGGCCTCGTTCCAGCTTCTTTATTTTCTGAATTTGGAAAGTGCATGTAAGATTTCTAAGACTGATAAAAGAAAATTGCACAGGTAGTTAAACTATCCCATCAAACCAGGAAGCGAGCATGAAGAGGTCAAGGAGAAAATACAGGACAGATGGGTAATAGCACTAACTTTCGCCCAACGGGGCAAATATAAATTTGGATGTATGCGCTGAGTGAACTGGAGAGACAGAACATTTGTCTACCCTGGCAGTCTGAAATTTTCTTGGAAAGTAACCACATGTCTGGCCAGGGAAACTTCAAGGTGAATGACACAGTAAATGACACCTGCCAAGATCTTCAATCGTTTTTCAGAGGTTCAAAGTTCCACCACAGTGGTTTGTTACTGCATTTGCTTTCAGGGACTGGGTTTCACTGATCATGGACTGCCCTTATATGTTGTAACTGTCTAGTGCTTTTTGAAGACTGTAGGATACTTTTGATTCATGAAGCAATAATTCACTCTTCAAATGTTATAAAATGATTGAATCTTTAAAATAAGATAAAAACATTTTCAGGATGTTGTCTGAGAAAGGATGTTAGACAAAGCAGGAGTACTTATTTCATGACAAATGAAGCAGGAAACATTAAATGTCCCTGCCGTTTCTAAGGGTAGGTAACTTGCACTCAATCTGTTAAAAGTTAACAGATCATCAAAAGAACAAATATTGGCAAAACACCCCAAGAAAATCCAGTATCCTTTTGAGCTTGTTATTTAAAATGTCAATATTTTATAATCTATCTATATTTTGCTTAAAGAAAATAAAATAGTAAAGAACAGTTCTATTTCATTTATTTTGCCCACAGCCTTCAATTTTACAGAGATAAAAATGATGGAATTGCCTAAAGCTCCTCTGGTATAGAGCTCTTTTCAATTTAATCTTTAGTGCAACCTTATCTCAGAGACAAAATTCTTTGCAGACTTTTGTGTGTTAATTAGAACCCTTCAGATGCATCATCATATGTCCAGTGCAGTCCAAGCACAGAGAAACACGACACAGCAGTGGTTGTAAAGGTACAAGCAGACGATACGGCTGAATTCTTTGTCCTCTTGCTGCCAAATGGGAAAGATACTACTTTCTTCATCTTTCCCATATTTCCATTCCTAAGCTATTCATATTTCTATATTCTTAGCAATGTGTATGCATCACACACACAAAATTGAAATTTGTCTTTGAAATGTATATTTTAGTCTTTTAGTTGCTCCTTGTTTTTTAATGTATTTATGATAAAATGAGCCCAAAATCACTTTTTCCAAAGGCCCAGCAAGAGGGCTGCATAGTTTAAGGCCCATGCACGTTCTCAGAAGAGATTACAAGAGGGGTGTTCATAACGTGAGGTGATTCCCCATACACTGGTAACCTTTAACCAAAAAGGGATAACAATGAATTGTTTACAGGGTACTCACTCTTGCTCTGGGGAGTGTGCATCTACCCCCCACGGGTTACTCAGACTTCACCCAGAAAAATGGAATCCTCTGCTGGTTTAGGTACTGGGATATGTCCCAACTGAAAACCAGGTGGGATAAGCATTTAGACTTTCAGAAAAGGAAGACAAATATCTCAGATGTCTAAGTAGGATAGGGAGGATTCTTCCGAACTACTCCCACAAGTACTGCTTTCCTCAATGCCTTGCCAAGAGTGTCTCCCTGTGAAAGTCATTGCAAGCAATTTGTATGTCAGCCCTTTTATTTTCACTATTCTATTTAAATAACTTAAATTTAAAATTATTCTAGAAAACCTGTTTAGGTATTGAGAAAGAAATAATTTTTAAAAAAATATTTTCTGCTTCTTTCTTTAAAGAGGTTAAATTTGGCTTTTCTCAGGTCTCCCGCTCTGCAGCTGATGGTATTCTAAATAACTGGTTCTGAAAGTGCAAAGCCCCAACTGGGAGAAGAAAAATTGCTTCCTAATATTTTTTGAGCCCACTTATAGGTTTACTTTTGACTTGTTAAACACCAAAGCTTATAATATAAACATAGAATTAGAAGATATTTATTAATTTTTTTAAGAATCTATTTTCATTTCAACGCAGATTAAGGCAAATGGTTCCCACAATAAATGTACTGAAATACAATAATTTTACTCACATATTGAGACACATACACACACACACAGAAGCCTGATCAAAAGTAAAGGACAAA
Source organism: Apaloderma vittatum (assembly GCF_000703405.1). Taxonomy (NCBI): domain Eukaryota; kingdom Metazoa; phylum Chordata; class Aves; order Trogoniformes; family Trogonidae; genus Apaloderma; species Apaloderma vittatum. The sequence continues at coordinate 10,457 of NW_009729252.1, read as the reverse complement.
CTCAAACAGAAAAGATAACTGCAGAGTCAATGCCACATGGATGCAAACCACTCCTTACCCTATGGTTTGTCAAAGATTTTTATTCTTACCTCATTTACTAACAAGGATACTTGCAAGTACAATATTAATCATGTTTACAAGCACTTGCAAAAAGGAAAGTATTGAATGATGTGGCTGAAAGCACCTTAAAGCTTTCCCCTGTCTACATCTTTCCATTTTAGTCTTGAAGAAATCAAAAATGCACCCCTCAACCTCTCCAAAGCGAATTAGACAAGGTCTCAGCAAATCAACCTAAGTGCTTCTCGAGTTTTACCTGTGAGACTTTTCTGTGACCTCCAGATCCCTATGATGCTTTGTGGCTAGGCAAACCAGCAATCTTTGGTCAGGGCATTTATTTCTTTCTTCCACACAATGATTGTTATACATATGTCCAGAAAGAGTTATGTGACTACCTTGCAGATATTACTTTTTTATCTATTCTTTCTTTCAGACTGTGAATTGCAAGTACTTCTCAGAGATGTGCATGATTCTACAAGCTCTCTACAAACTCTTCCAATTGTCTATCCAATTTTCCATGGTCTTACATGCTTTCTTCGTATATCAGCATATTTTATTAAGAATGCATGTTTTTCATCACAAGAATTCAGAAAAAAAGATCAAAAATATCTCAAAATATAGTATTGATTAATCCAGAGTTGGAAATTTTGCATAATAAAAATAAACAGATTTTGCAAATATTCTGTACAGAAAAGACACATTTTGTAAAAAAATTCAAATGTAGATAGTCACTGAAAACCATTATTAAAAAGCCTGTTCTGCATAACAGAGACCATCTACAGTCTCTAGTATAGTCTTACTGTATGACAGTAATTAAAATAGTAATGGAATACTGATTGAACTTGCAAAAATAAAAGACTGTCATAACATAGAAGCCAAAGTGAAAGGCTAGTTGCAAAGAGCATAAAGCTAATAGAACTTATATTGTAATTACAAGTGGAAAATAAATTTCAAAGGAATTATCAATGTGATTTACATCTAATTACAGCAGCAGAGATCATCTTGCCATTTGAAAAGCTGCACCGAACTAGCAAGATAAATGGTAACACACATTTATACTACAGGAGTTAAAGCAAGTAAAATGCTTTTTAAAACCTAAATTTTCGAGAAATATAATTTATGTCTTCTATTTTAGAACTTCCAAACAAGGCAGGTGTTTCCTGAAAAAGCACACAATCTATAGGCACTGGAGGTGAAAGAATAAACATAAAAATGTAACATGTTCAAAAATTCATACTTTGTAAACACTGAGAAATTACTACCTGGGTTTGCAGGTTTGTTGGACATTTTACAGCCAAACATGGACTGTCAAGTGTTACTTGTACATTAAATGTTTTAAGCATTAAGATTTGTAAAAAAACATCTGGAATTGATAAATGCACCTCTTGGACTAAAAAGAATGTCCTTTTTACCATTATCAACAGTTAAAATATTGTTAAGCTTTGAAATTGCTTCTTGTTTTTACACCTTTTTTTGGTATTATCTTTGGAGAAAATTCCACCCAATGTGAACACCACAGTGGAATATTTTCTATCTTGCTCTCTGTAAGTCTACATCAGCCTACCTGTGTTTCCATCCACATGCGTTCAGGCACTGAAAGAGAGGAAATATAAAAAGGCAGATTTTTGCCTTGGCACATTATGCCAGAGAGCCCTGGAACCACAGCATGAACTGGGGTTGAAGAACTGGTGCAAGTCATTGAGTCTGAGTGAGCAAAAACAGGGCTAACATCCCAGAGAGAGTAAGTGACTCCCACACTCATCCAATGGACTTTTGAGTTTCTCTGAAGAGGCATATGGCAGTTGAATTCTCTGCCAGTTGAATTCAATCTATATATATGGATGCATGCATGAACATGAATCTTCATTTGCATATTCCTGTGTTTATATTTATCAATATAGATCTAATAAACTGGGACTTCATTTTCATCCTAAATTGCACAGTCTTTCTGTGGAAAGGTATAGGAATACTGTGGTGGGTAAGAGGTTCAGGTGAGGTAACCCTCCAACTGATGAAGCTTTACACGTCTTGGGTGATGCTTCCGAGCCTGAATTTTAGTCCAATGTCAAAACACTGCTGTGCCTCTGTATGATAGGACGTTTTTTCTTCATTAAAACTATAAGCCTGTTTTAAGTCATCTGTTCACCTGTCTTCACTGTTAGCAAAGCTCAGCTTGCGCTCTATGTCCTCTGCAGGCATACTGTGCTTTAACCCAATGACAGCTATAAAGTTATTGTTACTTTAGACATATAACTAAAAATAACCATAGATATATCACTCCATACTGAGGCAGTGACATGACTGTAATGGAATGAAGACAAACTTGTTGTTGACCATTCATTTTTCTCTAAGTCATCTGAAGTTCACATACCTCCTTGACTGTCTTGAGATAACTGCTTGAGGACAACAACTCAGATCTGAGCAAAAGATTTCTGCCATGCAATCCTCTATAGGATGCAGCAAATTATTATTTTTTTCTTATTTTAAACCTGTAATTCAGTTACTACTTTGATATTGCCCTAAGATAGCCATCACAAGGAACAACACGCTTCTTCAAGAAATATTCAAAAAGTTAATTTTTGAAAGGCATAAATTTGGGTCAGGTCAGAATGATAAAAAGGATGCATTATTATGCATGCATATAGGTGGCAGAAGAGGCTTTCTGAGGACATAAATAATAGTACTTGCACGGCTGAAAGTAACACTACAGACATTTAATAAGAGTATATACATGTTTTATAAGCTTGGTCCTACTATAACAACTTTGTAAGCATGGGAATTGTACAAGTTCAATTTTCACTATTTCTTTCACTAGAAACTCCCTCTGCTATAAAAAATTTCATATAAAAACCCTTATTATTCCTTTTGCTCAGCAATACAGGTGGCTATTGGGATGAAAACTGCCATGACATTATTAATTAAATAGCTGTGACATCTTGTTTAAAAAAAAAATCAAAGAGTAACAGTTACTATATTCTCCTTCATCTTCAAACGTTGTCCTCCTTAAACAAGGAATTCAGTTTGAAGTGCGAACTGTATCAGAACTATATGTGTGAAAATATTAGTCTTGAAAACCTTATGAGATCATGGTTTAGAATTCATGTAACAAATTTGGTATTAGTCTGTTGAAGAGGTCCCCTTAAAATCTAAATTGAACGACTTATATAATTTTTATTGAATTTCAATTTTAATGACTTCTTTGAGGAGCGCACATCTAAGTATCCTTAAATCTGCTGTTATCTCTCAAATAAGGGGGGGCTATCCAAGATACCGAAAGCAATTATCATGCACCACAAGTTTCATTCCTTCATTTTCACATATTCTGTTACATTTCAATGTACCCTTTTTATGTTTCATGTCCAATCGTGTTGCATTTGTAGACAATTTATTAGCTACTACCCCTGCCAGTTGCTGAGAAGGGCCAGATGACATCCTGACCAGAGGAGCTAACAAGCATCAAAAAAACAGATGTAAGGTAGAGCACCTTTCTAAGACTGATGTTTGTGTGATGGGTTAACCCTGGCTGGACTCCATCTGCCCACCAAAATTGCTCTGTCACTCCCCTCCTCAGTTGGACAAGGGAGAGAAAATTTAATGAAAGGCTTGTGCGTCAGGAAAGGGAGAAATCATTCACCAGTTAGTGTCACAGACAAAATAGACTCAAGTTGGGGAAAAAAATAATTTAATTTAGTCAAATTAGAGTAGAATAACAAGAAATAAAATTGAAATTTTCAAATACCTTCCCCTCAACCCTCCCTTCTTCCTCTCCCTGAGTGGCTCAGGGGGACAGGGAATGGATGTTGCAGTCTGTCCATCCCAGATTTCTAAAGCACCTTCCTGCTCCAGGGGAGGGCTCCTCACAGCCTTCCTTTGCTCCAGCAGAGTGCCTCCCATGGGAGACAGTCCTCTCGGAACTTTTTCAATGTGAGTTCTTCCTATGGGCTTTAATTCTTCACTAACTCTTCCAGCATAGGTCTTTCTCACATGGCTCAGTCCTTCAAAAATGGACTGTCTTAGAATAGTTTCTACACAGCCTACAAGAAAACTTTCTCCTCTCTTCACAAGTCCTGCCAGGAGCTGGGTTTCCAACAGGGTCATGGCTTCCTTCAGGCATCCACTTGCTCCAGTGTGGGATCCTTCATGGGCTGCGAGTGGACATCTGCTCCACCATTAACTCCCATGGACTGCAGAGGAACGGCCTCCGTCACCATGGGCTTCCACAGAGGTTGCAGGTGAATTTGCTCCTGGAGCACCTCCTCTCCCTCCTTCTTCACTGCCCTTAGTGTCTGCGGAGTTGTTTTTTCTCACATATTCTCACTCCTCTCTCTCAGTTGCAGTTTCTGTTACACGGAAAACTTTTTCAGCTTGTTAAATACATTACCCCAGAGGAGCTAATGTTATTGACCAGAGGTGGGTCCATCTTGAAGACAGCTAGTGTCGACTCTATCGGACATGGTGGAAGCTTCTAGCAGCTTTTCACAGAAACCACCCTTGTATGCCCCCTGCTATCAAAACCTTGCCATGCAAACCTAATACAAATTGACATTGTCACATAAAGCCCCAAATAGTCTTGTCAGTGTAAGCAGTTATTACATTTTTCAACAAAAAGCAAATATAGACATTTTCCTTTCTTCAGATTCATAAAAGAAGCCAAGCAATTTATCAACATTACCTTTCAGAGTATCTGTGAGAAATAGCTCCAAAAAAATATCAAAGTGTCCTTTGAAAAAGCAACGTAACACCGAGCCTCCTGAAACGGAATCATAAATCCTGCAGTAATGCTTGCTTTCATATCTACAGCATGAACATGGCTTTGAATCTCCAAAGACTGTCAAATTATTTGCATACTTACCTGAAGCCTATTTGACCTTAGCAGTACTCTTTAATATACAAGTCTGTGCTACACTTCTCGGTATAAACAGCCCAACTACAACATATTAGGCATTGCCCAATATGTAGCTGGAATAGCAAAATGTAAGAAATAGGTTATGTACAACACCAACAACAGAATATGTACTTACTTTTTGTTACTGTATGTCTCATAAAGGGAATCCCCTCTGACACACATGAGTTACGTTAAGGTATGATATGCATCTAAATTTAATTATAGCTGATAGATATTCACATCAAGGTACCTAAGTCAGAATATCCAATGAGGTTGGTAATTTAAATAATCAAAAAATGAAAAGAACACAAGAAAAAAAGACATGAAAAGAAGTAACTAAACATATCACACTTGGATTAATACCAAAACCTAGAACAAACAGTAAAGAATGCCAATGTTTCAAAATTTTGATTTTACTGTTTTATCTCTTGATTTTCACTGTTTGTCAATAAATATTCACTGTCTCTCCATAAATATTCATTATAATATATTTAATCTGTAACTATTTTCCCACTTTAAATGTAACAGGCTAAAGTGTTTTCTTGAATTTCATGTTTCCTGAATAATTTTTTTTTTCACATGCACATACAATTCATGAAATATTCATACTGTATCTGCCACATCCATGAGAAGAACAGAATCCTGCCATATGTTTAAAATGCATTATAATATGAAAGGTCAGGAAAAGTTGTCAGTTTTGTAATACTGTCACTTTTTAAAATGTGTGCAGTACATTTCACCAGACATATAACATATGTGGAATATGGAAAACTTACATTGTTTCCTTATGGGTATCTCTGCACTCAACAATCTTCAAAAAGATGACTCAAATGACTTAAATGTAATAGATTAGGATCATTTTACAGACTGGTTGGTAGCTTTAGGAACTGGAGCAGACACAAACGGACTGCTCCATAAAGTGGCTGAAATTACAGCTGCTATAACTTATTATGGGACCCCAGGAATGTCAGTAAACTGTTTCTCCTACGAAGGCCAAATGATGCAAGTCGTTTCATATCAAGTCCTTTTAAACAAGCACAAGGAGCAATGAGATAAACACTAATGTGGTATGGAAGCTCAACGTTCACTGTGTTTCAAAGTGCCGCCCCCCAACAATAAAAGACATACTGGAGGACAGAAAGCTTAAATGTTTTCACTCCTGTGTGAGAGGACAGCCTCACATCCTGATGAGAACAAAGGTTCAAGTATGACTGTACATCCTGTTACCCAACTTCAGTCCTATGTAGGGAATTACTTGTTTACCAAGAGCACCAGACGAGAGTCATTAAAACCCTTGACCACCACCATTTTATGCTCTCCATGAAACACCACTGCCCTCTTCTGGGACTTATCCATTATAGGGCTGTGCCAGCATTAAGTGTGTAGGCTCCATATATATTGACTTCATTCCACAGACCCCTTAAAAAACTGACCAGGTAGGTGTCTTATTCCCCTTGGATTCAAGTAACTGTCTGCCCAGAACCAGCTATTTCTTTAGTCTAATGTTCTATTTTTCTTGAATTGCCTCACTATTAGCTGTTTAATTATGTAATTGATTCCACATCCTTCAGATTATCACTCTTGTTGCTTCTCTGTATGTTTAACTACCTTACTTGTTGCAGAGTTGATTGTCCTTACAGTTAATAATTTATTCCCTAATAAATTTACTAGTTATTTATTTATTTTCTTCAATGCACTCTTTTTTATCTTCTAATGTCGAGCATTTCTCTTTCTTCTGTACTTAACAGCTTCCTTTATCACATTTCCACATTTTATTTTTTTTCATCAGTGTAATTCTGGCCTTTACCTACTCTGCACCAAATATTTTGCTAGCCCTCAGACTTACATTTTCACAGGCTGAGAATTATTTGTTATGACCTCCATAGTACTCTTTAACCAATTTGTTCATTGTTGACTCATTACTGACTTTAGTGACCTCCTGGGAGCAACCCTACTATCATTATAAAATCTTGAGAGGTTATGTTCTTGTCACTTTCTCTTTTTGTCTCTGTTAGGTTAAGCGCTTCTATCTATTTTTCAGGATCTAATTATCCTGGGATTTCTGCAACCAGACTTTTAAAAAAATTTTGGCAAACAAAATATTCATTATAAAATTTATCTGATGTGCTGACAAAATTTGGCTCAATTTTTCATTTTCTTGGCAATTACAAGTTACAACCACAAAATTTATTTGCTCTGTGTCTTGCATAGATTTCAAAAACTTAAAAAAACCACCTCAGTGAGAAAGATAGATAAAATAGTTTAAAATGAAAGATCCCCACACAGCTATATAATTAATTCATTAAAATTTGAAGCAGAGAGAATGATCAGTTTTCACCGTGAATAAAAATTACAGGTGAATTTCTGCATGAATGTCTGTTTCTTTCCATGCTATTTGCATATATTTAGAAAGTAGGTGTAGAAAGAAGTGACCACTGATGATAAGGTTTACTGATGGTACTAAATTATTCAGAGCAGTAAAGGCGAAAGAAGCAGAACTGCAAGAGACTTTCCTAGAGAAAGTGACTGAACATTAGAATGGCAGACAAAATTCATTACAGATGAATGCACTAATTCATTAGTGATGCACATGAGAAAAACAATTCTGACCTTGCTAATAAAGTAATGGTCTCCTGTCCCCCAGGGACAAGATCTTAGAAGTATGATATGTATTTCCATGAAAACATGATCTCGGTGATCAAAAGTAGGCAAAATATTTCAATTATTAGGATAGAGGTAGAGAATAAAACAGAAATTCTGAGTATGAGTCTATGTGATGCTCAAGTTCCTGCTGGAAGTACAGAAACACTAAAAAGATTATGGAGAAGGTTTGATATAAGGAAAAATTAAATGGAGTAGAACACGAGAAAAAAGGTCAAACCCAACATGATAGAAGTCTATAAAAAAGGAAGGCGGAAATTCTGGAGTCACTGTTTGTTGTGTTAAAATAGACATAAAATGGCTTTTTACCTGAGAAGACAATTGCTGCCTAAAGAAGCCACTGATATAAAATTTGCTTAATGCTGTGTGACTGTTCTAGAGAAGACAGAGAAATATCCCTGTATTTTTAAAATGTTAGTTTATCCTCCTCTGTGCATCTCTGAACTGAAGATAGGTACTAGCATAGCAGGACTTTTAATTTAACCTGATTGTATTTGTACTTACATCTCCATATGCTTCCTAACTCTAAATCACATATATAAATTTGAAAATTTTGAATATACATCTCATAGGCTCATTAGTAATGTATTCCAAAGGTTGCTCTTTTTGGTTTTGAGGCTTTTTTGGTTGGTTGGTTGGTTGGTTGATTTTTTTTCTTCCTTCCTTTCATTCTTTTCCTGTTTAGATTAGGAACAAAATCTACAGGAAAAGCATGAAAGTTCTTCATATTTTTGCTCTTGACTTCCTAAGTGGTCACATGGTGAAGGTAATCAGGGACAGGAATCTATAAATTTAAGACAAAATAGCTCTGCAGAATGTTTTCTTGTCCTTGAGATACCTAGGTTTGCATTTTAGGATTCAGCGTCAGGTCTATGAGTTTGTGGTTTTGATTTTGAAAAAGTCTGTAGAACCCACAGCTGTAACTGAAGTCAATCACTGCTGCTGGAACTCAGCACTTCTTCAAGTAGATCATTGGATATTATTAATATAACAGGGAAAGGCTAGACTAAACTATGAGTTCAATTAATTTTCTCTAAATTTAATCTTCATGCCATTGATTTTGTTATAAATGTTCACTTTTCAGCACTTCCTTGCAAAACATACACTAAATGTTTCATTCTCCTCAGCAAGTGTCTGGTACTTTCTTTAAATAAAGACATCTAGACTCCAGCTAAATTGTGCAAATAATCATCACAATGCATAAGTAATTTTCCAGATTTCTTTCATCATTACTTGGTGATGCCAATTGCAGTACAGAAAACCAAATCAAGCCAAACAAAAAAAAAAAAAAAGAAAAGAAAAAAAAGCACCAAAAAACCCCAAAACCAGAATAGTATAAACTCTGCCCTCTAAAATACTGCCTGCAGTCCTTATACTTGGATATAAAACAGACTAAAATTTTGCCAAATAATATAATGATAATTATTATAGCAATGAGTTCAGGAAAACTTTGCGTTTCAACAGAGCTCAGTGTAAATAGGTGCATAAGGTTTATGCTGATTATCAAACAAATCAGTGTAAGAACCTTACCTGAGACCACGTTTCTGAGTATATGGGAATTTCCCTCCATTCCCCAAATCACTTACACATTTGTGTTCCAGCTCCTATTTCATTGAAAACTGCTTTAAATATGTCTGAGTTTAAGAATATATAACATCCACACACAATTATATATGTCCAAAATCAGTTATTAGATAAAGTTTTAAAGCTGTTATCTAAGATATTTATTTCCAATTTTACTTTATGCCGTGTCCCAGAGAGGTGTTTGAGCTTTCATAAAAACACACAAATAAAACAAACGAAAGACTTTGTCAGAAGTCATTGAACTGAAATATGCTTGAAACTATGATAAAAATTCCAGACCAGTCAGCATGTGTATTCTGTTAAAGTGAACTTTTATTTATGATTTTTTTTTCTGATATATAATTGCAATTACCACCTTTTTTAAAAAGAAATATGCCTCTCCCATGGAATCAGGAGCATCATGAGAATGATTTTATGGTCCTCAGGAAAGAAAAAGTCTAACCTGCTGCATGTTCTGTTACTCCCACAGAGATTTATAACCTGGGACATTAAGAAGGGACATATTTATTATTTTTAAAGTTGTAATCACTCACACATTGTCTAGAACCATGATAAGAAATAGAAATAATTACAGAGGAACAATAACAAATTTTAATTTCTGTGTCCAAGGAAACATAGGGTGCTATGTAGCCATTTTTTGTACTTACTTACTCAGGCAACAGCTAGAAAATGTCCTATGTGACATTGCTGTCCACAGCAGTATACTCAGCCAAGTTCACTATAATTACTTTGACTTTCTAAGACACATACTATTTCTGACTTGTGAATCTATTTCTGAGATGATTTGCAGCCAACTGAGAGATGACAGCAATCTTTAAACTTGATCCATAACGAGAGTGATGGTTCAAAATTTGCCTCTCAGATGAGTTTCCTACACTGTGCTTTGGGGAAGGAAGCAGAATACAGGTGTTGGCTCAAATCAGAGGGCTTGTCTATACAAAGACCACATAGATCTCATACCACCCAGGAAAAATTGGTAGTGCATACAAATCAGTTCTAAACAGAAAATCTCGAGAAAACTAAGAGCCTTAAAAAGGTTTTAGCTTGCAGATATATTCTCTGAAGCTTTTCTTATCATAGATTCACAGAATCATAGAACAATTCAGGTTGGAAAAGACCCTTGGGATCATCAAGTCCAACCATTGATCCTACACTACAAGGTCACCCCTAAACCATATCACCCAAAATCCGATCTAAACGACACTTGAACACATCCAGGGATGGCGACTCAACCACCTCCCTAGGCAGTCTGTTCCAGTGTCTGACCACT
>NW_009729251.1:17514-75715 GCF_000703405.1 Apaloderma vittatum | reverse complement strand
TGGGTGTGGGTCGCTGGGTGGTGTGGGACACACAACAGGGGCACACGGGCACAGCTTGGACCCCAAATATTTAGTTGGGTCTCGCAGGGGGTGAGTGAGGACCCTTCAAGCAGGCGTTGAGCCCCTCTGAAAGGATTTGGGTGCCTCAGGGGGTTCAGAGGTAGATGGGGGTTCACAAGGCATTTGGGGACCCCAGGGGTTTGAGAACACGCAGACACAGCTTGGACCCTGCAGTGAGTGAGGGTCCCACAGGGGATTTGGATCCTACAAGGGATTGGGGACAAGCAGGCGAAGCTGGGATCCCCAAACAGATTTGGGTCTCACAGGGGGTTTGGGAGCTGTACGGGACTGGAGCTTGGACCCCACAATGGATTTGGGTACGACATGGAGTTGGGAACCTGCAGGCAAGGCTTGGACCCCATAAGAGATTTGGATCTCACAGGGCGTAAGCAGGGACCCTGTGCCTCAGGGCGCTCAGAGCCCACAAGGCATTGAATCACAGGCAAAGTTTCAACCCCAAAGCAGATCCGGGTGCCAAAAGGAGTTTGGGAGCCACAGGCGGTGTGGACACACAGGCACAGCTTGGACCCCTCAGTGGGTGAGGGTCCCACAGGGAATTAGGGACCCCCAAGCAGGCATTGACTGTGTAAGAGGTTTGGGTGCCTCAAGGGATTCAGAGCCCACGAGGCACTGAGGAATCACAGGCAAGGCTTGAACACCAAAACAAATTTGGGTCCCACCAGAGGTTTGGAGCCCACAAGGGGTTTGGGCCCCACAGCTGGTTTGGGAACCACACGCAGGCTTGACTCCTGAAAGGGATTTACACCCCACAAAGGGTTTGGGTCCCTACAAGCGTTTGGGGACCTACAAGCCAAGCTTGGACCCCAAAACAGATTTAGGTGTCACAGGGAGTTATGAACCCCCAAGCACACATTGACCTCATGTTTCAAGGAGGTCGAAGGGCACAGGGGTTTGGGAACCACAAGAAAAGCTTGAACCCCAGAACAGATTTGGGAAGTGCAGGGGATTTGGGACCCGCAGGCAAGGTCTGGACCCTACAAAGGATTTGAACCCCATAAGAGGTTTGGGTCCTATGGGAGATGCTTGGCCTCCAGAAGAGGTTAAAATCCAAAAGCAGGCCTTGGCCCACAAGCAAGAATTGACCCCCAAAAGAGTTTTGGCCCCACAAGGTGTTTGAGATCCAGAAGCAAGATTTGACTTTAAAAAGGTTTTTTTTGGACACCAAGGGCATTTGGCACCTATAGAAAAAACCTGGCCTCCAAAAGGGATTTGGGCCTTATGAGGGGTTTGGGGCACCATAAATAAGACTTGGACCCCAAAAGGGATTTGGGCCTCACAGGGGTTTGGGGCACCACAAATAAGACTTGGACCCCAAAAGGGACTTTGGTCCCATGAGTGGTTTGGGATGCACAAGCAAGGTTTGGCCTCTTGAAGGGATTTGAGTCCACCTAAAGATGGACATAGCTGCAAGGCTTGGCCCCTGAAGGGGATTTGAATCCACAAGGATTTGATCTGCACGTGGTGTTTGAGGCCTACAGGCAAAAGTTGGTCCCTTAAGGGGATTTGGGCCCCCCAAAGGAATATGGGCCCCATAGGCAAGGTTTGACCACCAAAATGGGTTTAAGAACCACAAGCAAATTGTCCCCCAAAGGGGGTATCTGAATGGGGCTTTGGTCCTATAAGTAGGGCTTGGTCCACAGAGGGACTTAGGACTCTACAAAGAAGAGATGTGATGTTTTGGGGAGTTTGCTTCCCAACATGGCTGGGATGGGGGCGATGTCTGGGAGCCTGCACTAGGGCATCCCCTTCCCTGCCAGCTCTGATCACTGCAGTGTTCAGCTGAGGACCTCCACATGCTTTCCATTGACCCTGAGGAGCTTTCAGAGAGCTGCACCGCTGGGATTAAACCCCTCGCAGTAGCTGATGAAGTGCAGACAGACCCTGTGTTTCTCAGTTTCGGTACTTGGCTGAATTTTCACCTCACATGTTGGAGCTGGGCCAACTGCCAGTGGCATGATCAGAGTCCACAGGGCAGGGGACAAGCATCCCAGATGTACCCCACAAGGCTAGGATACAGCCAAGCTGAAGGAGTTAATGTGTAGGACCAAGTCCATAGAGGTGGAAGGACTTCTCTGAAAACAGCTGTACTAGGGTCTCCTCAACTCCACCTCTGCATCCAGCCTCTAAGTGACTGCTCATCCCCTTCCTACACCAAGGTCCCCCTTCGATCCCTTACTTGCCATAGTTTCAACTCAAAATCAGATGGAGTTGGGTTGGATTTATCTTAGCCAAGAAGGTTGAATTGGGTTGTAGAGGGATTTCCTCAAGCACAGTATTCCCTGGGCTCCATTATGAGCCTCTTAGCTCCAAGATGTTTCCTGCACAGTGCTGCAAGCTCAGGTACTGACACCTCTGAATATTGTTTTACATGTAAACTTCTTGGCACCTTTCAGCTTTTTTTTTTTCTTTTTTGTAACATGAGTGACTCATTTGGAAAGTACCCACTCTGAAGAGTGGAGAAGATGAGGCAAGAGCATCAATATGGTACTGCTCTTCTATAGTAGGCCCCTGCAAAAGTCTCACCCTTAGTCCTTTCATCAGTAAAGCTTTCAAACTCTGGTGCTAAAATATTAGAGGGAAAAGAATGATGCTGAGAAAAGGTCCTATCTAAAAACAAAGCCACAGCTGGTTTGTGCTGCATGTGAAGTGGTGCCACCAGGAGTTTTGCTTCTAGTCTTACCCCAGTATGTGCCAGTGATTCCCATGGACTGGGCAGCCCTAGTGAAAGGGCAGCAAACCATGGTGCCATGTGAGGGCAAGCAACCAGGGTGGACCGAGAACACCTTCGAGCCGATTTTGCTGCTGTGCTTGATGTAACTCCATGCCCACATGGTTGCCCCATGCTTCTCATCTCCAAGTGCTTCACCCTCAGTACCCGGCTCGCCTCCCTGTGTCTTTCTCCCCAGCCCTGGAGAAACCCCAGTGACAGCTCGTAGTGGTACAGAAGTGCAGGAGGGATGGGTTGAGAATTTACTTCAAAGATGCAAATATCGTGGTGGCAATATGTAATCATAGATGGTGCCCTGATAACGGGTGGATCCTGTCTTTGAGGCACGAGGGCCTTCCTGAATATGACGGAGAACAGTGCTCTGTCGCCACAGGAGCGGTTTTCCTGAGGTTTCATTTACCATGTTTGGACATGGCCATGATTAATATTTCCTAACAGGAAGATGTCATGCGTGTAGGCTTTCCTCTTCGGGGTTTGGGTCAGGGGTGACCAAGTTCAGGTTATACGCTGACTCCTCACTTCCTCCACCTCGGAGACTACACCCCAGCCTGCCGCTGCCTCCCTGCCCTCCCAGCAGCCACGGCTGCCCATCACTGAGCCCAAAACGGGTCCTGGCACCCGCGAGGTCTCACCGCACAACCCCAGGGGACCCGGAGAGCTTCAGCATGATGAGATTTGCACAGTATCACTTATCTGTGCACTGTGTCTGTGAGATGAAGGTGGGAGGGTCATTTGTCAGCACTCTCGAGCTGAGCTTGGCGTGAAACCCAGGGTATGGGGGAAAAGGGATATCCTGGAAAACAGTTGGAAATGCTGCCAGCAACCTCCAGGTTACAATTTTTTTCTCTTGGCTTTTTAGTAATTTTAGTGAAAGTAAAGCCACTGTGAGATAGAGTCCCATACCGGGCAGAAATTAGTTAGTGATTCAATCATGTGATGAACAATTCTGACCCCAACCTGCCCATATTTGTGTGTGTGAAACAGAAGGAGGGTTTGAACCAAAACCTTCTTGCTCCTCTTTTTGAAGCAGCACTGCTTTTTTGTTTTAAAAGTGACCTAAAAGCACTACTGTATAAATAAGTAGAAGCTTACACAGAAGGATAAATAACCCTCAACCAATATATTCTCCTGTGTAGGTTAAATTAAATATTTCAGTTTGACTCAATATTGTTGCATCTCCAAACTTCCTCCCTTCAACAAATGAATGCGAGAGTGAAAAAGAAAGACAAAAGTGTTTCTCTTTAACCCAAGCCAGGTCGATTTGGTTTTTTCCCCTCTGAAGAAGCATCTTCCTCTCCCTGTGAAGCCAAAGCAGCTCGCAGCCCCTGCGCCCAGGAAAGCCCTCTCTCCTTTGGCAAAGGCTGCTGGCAGCACTGCCCTGGAGCTGGTTTCCCTGGCTGGGTGCCACGCAAGTGCTGCTCCGGCAGGAGGAAATTCCCCGCTGACCCGCTGAGGTGAGGATAAGTGTCCTGGCAGAGAGCAGCAGCCGTAGACCAAGCGCAGGGACCCCAGCGGGAAAGGACTGGAGGAGGATGCTGTGTGATTCGTGAGGTAGTGAGATAAGAGGTGTGAACCAGACAAGCTCTGGATGTCAGAGCTCCTCGCTGCCTGTTTTGTGCTTGCACTGCTTTCCCCTGGAATAAAAAGCCTCTTGGTGCTTAGAGATGGATACATCAGGAATATCTTGGCTTGGAGACAGGGATTTTTTACCTTGTTTTAAGTGTACACGCAGAACGTGGTTCTGAAAAGGCTTATCAGCTGTATCTGGCTCTGGATGTGTTGCTGGGCGCTGTAGCAACCCATCTCTGAGAATAAAGATGTGTGGGACATGGGAAAAGAAACCACTTCAGGAACCCACTTGTGCAATCACATGTCCGGCATCACCCCCGGCCAGCCCCATGGCCCTGACTCTCCCCGTGGCCCTGACTCGTCCTCTTTCGCATTCAGATAAAACGAACGCTTCGGTTTTATAACACGTTGTGCAATCACAATGAACTTCTGTGGTTGCTCATGGGCCGCCTGTCTTGGTGCCAGGGCTCCTTCCCACCCAAAGCATCTGAAACACAAGTTGAATAAAGGCATTGAGTTGCTTTGTGGATTCTTTTTATTTTTTCCCCCGAAAGACGGACATAAAAGTGGCAAATCAAAGACTTCGCTTCAGCCGTGCTCTGAGCTATTCACCTACACCGGGAACTGTGGGAGGATGTGGTTGTGCTGGGACAGCCTTGGGCGAGCGAGTCTGGCCATGCAGATGTGGTGGGAGATGTCCTGCGGTTTCCTCATCGATTTTACACCAGCACAACTCCATCGGCTTCTGCGAAACTGCTCCTTATTTGGGCTGATGTTGGAAGCCGGTCAGGCCTATAGCATTTAAGGCCCTATGTGCTGTGCTTTTATATACCTACTGGGTAATTAGTTATGCTTTACCGAAACGTGCTTTCTTCGTGTATTTCACTGTGCTGTCAGTCCTTGTTAAACATAGTGACATGGTAATACGGTGCTCTCCTAAATGTACAGGTGCCACGTGCACTTGAGAGAGATGGAGAATAACGACCTGTTTGCTGGGGTGCGCGGATTTAGTTTTTAGATTCCAAACAAACACGCAGAAATCACCAACCTGAGCAAATAAGTATTAACTTAAAATGCTGGTGTGAAATGGGACTTGCGAAAGTGCCATGTAGTTTCAACTGCTCGCTAGCAATGGTTAGCGACAAAGGAAATAACTATGACCAAAAAAAACCTGTTATCCAGACAGCTGAATTCAAGTGGGGCACCTGTGTCCTCAGTTAACCCAACTAATACTTCACTTCAGTGTCAACAGAAACCCTCACACCAGGATTTGGATGGGGGAAATACATGAGTGCTCTGTTTTTTGCTCCTTGACATTTTAGGAGTTGTCTATTTTAGCACTGAAATGTCTCAAGTGATGGGACTGTTGCAATTTCTCTTTTAAGGATATCACTCTCGCACAATAATTAAATCTCTGGCTTTCAAGCACAATTGCCAATGACAGTGCCTCCAAAGTAGCTTTTTATGCTTGACTGTTCTGTCTCCTGGCAGAAACGGCTTCCAGAAAAATAAAGGAGAGGGAAGAGTTGCAAGCGGCAAGCAAAAGCAAGAAGCAGCAGTGCAAACTCCCATCTTTGCCTCCAAGCAGGGACAACAACTGTCCCTAAACATTGAGGCAGCCCAAAATGTGTCAGTTCTGGGTGTCTAACAGACCCTGAAGGAAATGGTAGCTTACAGTACAGTTCCATCAGTACCAGGTTCATTGGAAAATGGTATTTTTTCAGTGCTAGGACCTGTCTCCTGCTCCAGGTTGGTAATTGGTGAAGTTGGCAGTGAGCCAGACAGCACTCGCAGCTCTGTCTTGTGAGGATAAAAACCTCCATTACTTTATGCTCTTTAATTCTCCCAAGGTGTGCTGCTGTCTATCAATAGAGTCGCCATGAGGTAATAGAAATTACAAACCTCCCCAGACTTATTTGTCTGGAAGTGTTTCTTGTAAAAATAATTATGTGAGTCTCCAGAACTGTGGTACACGAGAATGGCAGAAGAGAAAATTTGAAAATTAAAATGCAACAAAAGGCTCTTTATCAAAAAGCATGAGGACGATTGAGTGAGAGGCTTTTTTTCCCTTTTACTGGATTGGCTGGTGGCAGCTTTTAGGGAAAAAAAGCAATTTTTGCTGTCTGTTTGTCATTTTGCTGTGAAGGCGCTCTAGACCCAGATCTGGGTAGGGTGATGGGTTTGGCCAGGCATTGCTTGGGATTCATTCCCTACCCTTGCTACGGTCTTTCCCTGCGAGCTTTGGTAAGCCACCACCTTGCCACTGTGGTGGCTCACGATGGGGACGTCACAACTTGGGTGTTACTTGCTTTGCCTGGCTGCAGGCTGGGGATGGGACACTCTAAAGCCTTCACTGCACCGAGCAAAACACCATCCAGAGCAAATGTATTTGCAGCAATGTGACAGACAGCTCTGGAGGAAATACCTGAGCCGTCTGAAAAAGTTACTACCCCCTTGCCCCCAGCAAAGGCAGAGGAGTTGACTCCAGCTTCTCGGCATGAACCTATTTTGATGCAAAGTTGGAGCGAATGGGCTGGACTGTGAATGGGAACATCTGGGGCAGCCAGCACCTGCCCCAACGACTGCCAGGAGTGAAGTCTCCAGCCCTCTCCTGGAGGGCTATGATGGCTCCTTAAGCTGCTTCAACTGCTTGTTTCAGAGCAGAGAAGCCAAGATCCCAAGCCATTAAAATAACAATATGGCTAAAGCGCAATTTTCTCCTCTAAAGACAGTTTTTGCAAGCCCACAGTTGAAGAGGCATTGCTTCCCCTGTGCAGCGCATGTGATATTTGAGCTGAACTGAAACAGCAGTAAAATACATGCATGAATTATATGTATACAAGTAGATGTGTGTGAATCTCTATATATTTACCTTGATTGACTTAATTCACAGCAAATCTCGCAACAAAAATTGCTGCTCCCCTGTCACCAAGAGCTGAAGCAGTGCTGGGTGGCCACAGTGGCCATGGGTGATGCTTTAGTGCTTTCTCCTCAGTGCCAGCGCTCCTGGTGACAGCGCTTGTTTAAAAATGGAAGCTACCAAGGAGTGTCAGGTCTTCATTTCTGTGCCGGCTTTATCTGTGCGCTGTCACCATCCTTCTGACATTTGCAGGATGCCCAGGGCCGCCAGGTTTTAGTGTCAGATCCTGGCAGCATGGAAAATTTGTTCTGAAAGGGGTAAGTGTGTGGAATTAAGTATGGAGAGTTTATTATTTTTTTATCTTTACTGGCGCTTTATGGGCTTGGTGACAGGTCACGCTGCTGAAGTGATTGCGATCAGTGTTGGAGCTTCTGAACCAAATTCACGTCTGCTGTAAAGCTGTTTAGCTCCCAACAAGGCCATGGACATATCTGGCATTCGGGGATCTTGGAGTTTCCCAGTGCGACTGTGACACCCTCGTTGCTCCCCGGGGAGCAAGACCTGCTCTTACTCCCAGTTTTACCAGTGGGAAACTGAGGCACCAAGCTGGGGCCATCCTTTTGGAGAAGAATGGGCAGAGGCACAAGGTTTTTAAGCTGGGCCTGTGGTAGCTGTCTTCAAGGTCTTCTGGTATCAGTACAGTGAGTAATCTTCAAAAACAGGGACTCTCAGTTACCCCGTGCAGGAGCTCAGGAATTTGTATAGGAGTCCTAAACCTTCACTGCAGGCACCTACAGAACTTAGGCAAGAACTGCCCTGCAAGGAGGAAGCTGCATGGGAAAAATACCACCTAATATGTTTTTTTGCAAAACATCAATCCTTTGGCACTTTTGTTGCCAGTCGAAACAGGTGACCATTAAAACCCGGAGGCCTGACCCCAGAGGACCTGGTAGCATCCACCTCTCCTGCTGTCTGCAACAAGGAGCCAACTGCATCAGTTTTGCTCAGTTAATTTGTGACTGATTTGGGATTTTCCTCTTTTTCCCTGCAGATGCTGGCACCCCGGAGGGCTGTGCTTATCTCGGAATGCTTTTCAGCTCTGGCTCCTGTTTGTGGAGCAATGGGCTGCTCTGCTGTATAAAGTTACGGCTGCCCTCACCTACCTGCTCCAGAGTCTGTCGGAGGTGATCCCTGCTCTGCAGAGCCTGTGTGGACTCAGGTTGTGCCCTCATCATCTCAGCACCCACCTGACCTCCTGTGGAGTGCGAAGGGCAGAGACTGGGGCACAGGCAGACCTCCTGCCGCTCTCTGGGGCTGCTCTGTCAGAGCCAGTAGCTTCCTTGCTAAAAATTAACAAAAAAAAAAAAAGAAAATTTTAATGGGCTCCTACTGTAGAGGGGTGGCAGACAGCCTGGTGGTGGTGGCAGTGTGAAACAGGTCTGGTCTGGGGAGCAATGGTGTGCTGGTCTGGCCTCGTGTCCCTGCATGAGAGGACATCTTGGTTTTCTGGGGTGCTCATCACAAGTATCTATGTCTCCTAAAGTCTGCAGTGCTAACAGTCCTGGAAGACAAAACCCTCTGACTCACATTAACCGTGCAAAGGAGTTAGACACCTGGATACCCCCACAAAGTAACCTGGCCCAGTGTAGCAGGGAGGGTGATTTGGGCTTTGATGTATCTCACCCTTCACATGTGAAGGTTATTTTCCCCCAATCATCCTGTAAAACCAAGTTGCTGCATTTATGCTTCTGTCCCTTTACTTTCCCCAAAGCATAAAAATGTAAAAGAGAGATGTATACACATTTACAGATACACTCATTAACATAATGTACACACAGTGGTGACATCTGTGGGTAGTAGAAACCCCTGTAAGACAAGAGGATAAATGACTGACAAGCCATTTAACAGGAGGCAGAGAAGGAGAAAGGGAGATGAACATTGTCCTGCTGGGGCCAAACTGCCCACAAACTCAAAGGAAGTAAGAACACTCGGCCAGGTCCAGCTTAAAGACATCAGTGTTGCAATTCAGAGAGGATTCAGGAAGGGCAATAAACCTGTGTCCTTTTGGTTTCCATTCTGATTTTCGAGTTCCTAAACATCTGCACATGCAGGCTTTTCTCCTTAACTGTGGCAGCTTCAAAAATGAGTTCTCTCATCCAAACGAAAGCCAAGATTACCATGTAATGACTTGATTTCAGGGAAGGTTTTGGTAAGCCAGCATTTGCTACATGCAGTCTGGAGAGCCATGAGAAGAGGAGGCTTTTTTTTTTCAAAAAACACCATTTATTTTGTTTTGGAAATTAATCTACTCAAGATAACAAAAATAAGAAGGTGGCAAGAATGAAGTAAAAAAGGAGGTTGAGTTTAATTCAAAAAGTTAGTTTTGCAGGAGTCTTGAAACAGCTTTTTATGACTCAGCGTCTCCCCAGAGGTGTGATTCTCTGTTCAACCTGAGGAATCCCTTCCCTGCCTGACTCTGCTCGTGGCATGGTCGCGGTTGTATCATACATGTTGGAGAGCATCACAGCTTTAATTCCAAAGAAAAACACTGCAGGGGAGAAATAGTTCTTGAAGTCAAGCATTATAATTTACTAACGGGTTTATTAAAATCTTATTAGAAGATTATTTTTTAAAGTCCGTTTTACACAGCCATTGCCCTTCTGCTGCTGTCTAATCCTGGAAAATCTCGATGAATGAGTCATTTGCACTTACTATCTATTACACCCTCTTATTATAAGCCTGAGTGTGTTTGCTTCAAACAGTATCAATAGTGCCATAAAATCTCATAAGCCTCCCCTTTTGGAGTCTCTTTTGATGTTGAAAGAGAAGCATCTCAATGTGGTTTCATGGGTTATTCTGGTGCACAGGGGGACTCAGAGGGAACGTTTGGTTTGGAAAATGCCTATAACTTCATCCCTCCAGTCCTGATCTTTATGAAGAGGCTTTTCATGCATGGCTTCTGGGTTTGGTAGGTCAGAGACACATCACTGAGCATCAAGGATTTGCCAAAGACTGTTCCTGCTTCTTAAAGGCAACCTCAAGCACCCAGTAAAGTTGTCCGTGTGCTTGCACATCATAACAAGGCAGAGCTCTGGCAGTAGTGCACCAGCGATATCTGAGGGCCACCTTGTTTGTTTGCCTGATTTTGATATCTAAAGGTTGTCAGGTACCAAATGTGGCTTCAGGGGCTACAATCCTTCCATCTCTGCCTGGTTTGGCCTCAGGAAATGCAACCATTAAAAACAGGATGAAGGAGAACCTGATACAGGACATCAATTTCTGGAGCAGTGTTGGTTAGAAGGAGCTGCAAATACTTTTATATAATTAAATATATATAAACATATATCAGTGGCTACAGAGTGTGATTTTGTCACAGCTTTCATTCTGAGTAGTGTCCTCCCCCTCTGCCAGTCGGTGAGTTTCACCACCTCTTTGGTGATGCAACCACCGTGATATGTTCATAGCCCCAGGCATGCAGCAAATGTTTCCTCAGCCCATCCTCCCCTTCCTCTTACCCACCTAGGTGGGCTAATAGGGGACAGAGACATATGAAGAAGCTGCCTTGTCTCCACATGGGCAAGCCATGTTCTCCTGGCATCCTGGAGCGACCCTTTCCTCTGGGACAGTTGGCCAAGATTCAAGGGAAGAGATTTGCTCTGAGTGTAACTACAGGAGGGGTGAAAAAAAAAGCACATTCAATGTTTAAAATCGCAGTTGCTGCAGGGGATGTTTCTATTGGCAGAGTCACCAGAACCGGCACAAATGATTCAAAACATTTTGTTAAGTGAAATTCTCAGATGATGTCAGAGCTGAGGCTGTTTAGCAAAACCAAAAAAAGAAGGAAGGTCGAAACCAAAAAGAAGAAAAAAAAATAAATTACACCATTTGACAAGGAGGGATTAGGAGCTTAAAATTATATTTATAGGGTATCCAAATATTTGAAAGCTTGGAAATTCATAGTTCCAGTGCTTTAGCCCAGCTCTAGAGTCCTGCCAGCCTCTCAGTGTAAGTCACGCAACGCAGCCAGCTGGGCTGGACTCGCTGAACTCTTGAAGCCTATTTTCTGTTACTCAGCCCTGGCTTTCATTTCCTGCAGGCTCACAAACAAATCCCACTGCCTTTGCATGCCTCAGTTTCCCCCTCTGTCATATACAGATAATTCTTTCTTCTAGGATAAAACACTTTGGGATTTGGTACCAGGAAGAGCAGGGTGATGTTTTGGTCTCCTCTCTGATGCAGCTCAGCACCCATACCATGTAGGTCCTGATGAAATAGCAGGCTGATCATTCGAAGATCAACAGCAGCTCTTTGCATGACCTTTTTTTTCATACCACTCATTTCTGTCAAACACAGAAAACTCACAGCTGAGGACAACTCTGTTGAGATCTTGTTCTTTTTCATGCCTGTAGCACCTGCCTGTTTCTCCAGGGATGTGCAAAATAACCACGTCTTTGTCACAACTCTACTAGCCCGCTTCATCTTTATTGATAAATAGGTCATAATCCTCTTTTAGTGAAAACATAACCATGCCCGCAGCTAGAGGATTCAGATATCACTGATGGGAAGATTACAACCTCTTTGTCTGAACATGGAGGGTGAGATGGACTGTCAGAACAAGAGCACTTTTTAAGAGGAAAATCAATGGTAAGCTATTTGAGGAGGAAAAAAAATCCCATCCACCACAAATGCATTAAACACAGGCTTCAGTGCTCCAATTTTGTATAAGCCCAAATTAAATGTGACCATAATAAACTGTTTACTTTCCTTGCATTTACCCAGTAGAAAGGAGATTCCAGTTCCCTGTAACGCCTTTGACAGTACAATTGTTGGGTCTAGTTTGTGGTAATATGTTTGCCGTTATCAAGTTTTGCTAGAAAATACTTCAATACTTTCCCCTCCTTTGGGAAAGTAAAACAGTTAATTATAAAATGTTAGTTGGAGTTGTAGCCTGAGTCAGCTATATCCTCGCTGAGGAGTCGTGGTGGCTCATGAGGGTTTGTGAGATGGGGAGATGGCGTGTCCTGCACTTTCTCTTCCCTTCCCTGCCCATGTTTCACCTTGCTAAAAACCCGTGTCGGGACTGAAAGGAACATTGATGCAAGTCTTAGGCACATCTCTTAGCCTAGTGTCTTCTTGATGCCCCGAACAGAGCTTTCCTTCTTGTCCCTCACTATTTGTAAGCTCTCCACAGCAGGGACTGCTTGTTAGTGCATGAACATCCAGCCTTGAGCACCAAGGAGGGAGCAAGATCCTATATTCTACCCGCAGCCTGTGATGTACAGAATATTTGTTTCACCTGTGCTATTACGACAGTGATCGTGCTATGAGTTTCTGAGCAAGGGTGCATTTAAGCATGGGTGACCCTGCAATTCTGCTCCCTTTCTGAAGCCAGGTTCACTGTAACCAGCCACTTTTACTGGTCACCAGAGAGACCCGGAGTGAACATTAAATAACAAAAAAGAACTAGATTTCCTTCGTTATGCAGCTCATTGAGTGAGGTTTCCCACATCTGTAGAACTCACCACATCTTTTATGAGATTTGACTGTCAGCAAGACCTTATGAATCCCAGATGTTAAAATATGGATTTATTTATAACTCAGATCTTATAATAGAGCCCTCAAGAAGATTATATCCAGCCCTCCTCCTCAAAAGATCTTCCTGAAATAAAGGTCTTAGCTTTTATTATTTTTTAATTATTCTTGCTACATGATTTATCTTTGGTATTACCTCTTTAAATGTCCTTTAATTATTGTGGCTTTAGGACTGCTGTGCATTGGCCTTCAGGGAGCATTGGGCAAAGAGAACTGAGCACTGACTTTCCCATCCTGAGTGAGAGTGCTGCTGTTCAGAGGCAGGAGGGCAGCTCTGATGAGATTCAGCCTCAGGAGTTCCTTGGCAAAGCTATCGGTCAAAGGCACGGCCAGGTCTGGGCACCTGCGAAACTCGGAGCTGGAGGTGTTTGATATCTATTGCAGCCCGGAGTAAATGCTCTCATCAATAAAAAAAAAAAAAAAGGTTCCTCACAGCTGGTGACCATTACGCCTAACACAGGGTTGGACCTGCCACAGCTGCAATTCCACTGGAAGAAGGAAATACTTTTGGAACAGCTTTTGGAGCATTTGTTCCATTAGTGCTTTCTCCCTCCTCCTGCCCCTTACTTTTCAAATCTCTGCAAGAAGAATCTACAAGTGGAAGAGGAGGGGGTCCTCCATTAACAAAGTCTATCTTGAGGGTTGGGGTACAAATATCGCCCTGAATGAAAACTCCAGCGACACCTCTGGGTCCTGAACGAAGCTTGCAGTGCTTGGAGCTTCACGCTTGCATGCAACAAGAGACAGGCTCCATCACAAACATCCCACACTGTAAGCAAAGAAGGTAGGGCTGAAGGGAAGCATAAAGAGTCTCATTTTGCACATGAGGCGCAGAAAGTCAATGATTTTCCCCCGGTTCACACAAGAAGCTCGTAGCAGCCTTAGGATTCATGACAGAAGTGCTCTAGGCAGCGGTGGCTGGGAGCAGCCTTCTTTCCCATCCTCCCTGACCCCTGCCACCTCCCCCAGCCATGGCAACACATTCTGCCATCCTGGGCAGGTTTAGGAAACCCTGTTTCCCATTCCACCTCCTTCGCTTTTTCAAGATAGGTCATCTTCTGGGGCAAGTTAGGAGAATGGCTTCTGTGCAAAGATGGCAGACAGCATTTGGCCAAGCACGACCATGCCATCAGCCCCTTGGATGCCATCACTGCAGCCATTAAAGATCAAACCCACTGTTCACACTGCAAAGCTGCAAGCCTGCAAAGGTGCTTCAGCTCCTAGACCATGTCCAGCTCCTTCCAGCTTGCAAGCGATGGCTTGGAGCAAGGTCAGTGCAAGGGATCCTGAGCTCTGGTCTCCAGCCTAAGGGCCAGAAGGACAGACAGAAAACATGCAGCCTGTGAGCCCTGTTGAGCTTAGCTTTGCTCTCATGCCTTACCAGTTCCATATTCCACTAGAGAGATGGTGGCTTTCTGGAGCCTCTCTCTCGGGCTAGGCAGTTTGGCATTTTAAAGGCAAAGCAGAAAGAAGGATGCCTTGAAATTGTACTTCAAGATGGGCCTCCTGCACCCTGAGATTTGCAGAGCTGGAAACCTGAACCTTATCTGTGTTGCACCAGCGATGAACTGACGGAAATCCAGGAAATTGGCTGTCAGTGCTGACACTACACAAATCTCACGGCATTCGTGAGGAGGAACAGCAAGAGGGTAACTGGGAGAAACTACCTGGGCCTGGCATTTCCTGGCTGCTGGGAGATGGTGTGAACAGGACCAGAGCTCTGGTGCAAATCTGGTGCCTGAAGAGAAAAATCTTTGGAGAGAGTTTATGGGATGCTCACCAGCTTGTACATATATTTTTGGCATGTCAGTTTGTGTGTTGCGAGATTTAAAACCTTCATCATCCTAACATTTTCTATCCCACAGAGAACTCTGATCTGAACATGATACGAACTCAAGAAAGTTTGCCAGTAGTGTGATGTTACAAAACTTGTGAAATGCCTCGCTTAACCACAATATTATGCATTTTCCAAGCCACATACCTATCTATTACAAGGTCTTTCAGATAGAGTTATAGACGGACTGTGGGTCATGAGATCCTGACCTTGGTGTGTTTTTACTCCCCTCTTCTCATGAATTAACTCCTGAACTATTGACTCTCCATTGAATGGATAGCAGAGTTCAGCTACATTTTACACGCAAGCTTTTCCATCTTGTATCTCAACAACTGCAAACCCCAAGGACGAGTAAATACTTCAACCCCAGCCATAAAATTGATGTGTTGCAAAATGAACAAAATGGGTTTAGCAACTTACAAGGGAGATACCATCAAGTCCATAATGAGCCAGAACTGAGAGTTATCCCATCACTCTCTTTGGTAATGTGGCTGGGAGAGCTGGGAGTAGATCCTGCCTTTGCGGGTGTTCAGTTTATGCGTTATATCTTCTTCACTAAAAACAAAATCCACCTGTGGTTGTGTCAGATCCCAGCTTCATGAGCCCCTCTATAAGGAAAAGATTGATTTAAACATCAGGAGGCTTGCAAGGAGAATAATCGCCTTTTAGGTTCACTTCTTGCCTTCTGATTTTTGAGTCTGCAGATCGCTTCCTGCTAAGTTAGTGTGCTTTCTTCCACAAACAGAAATGCAAACTTTATTGGTTACAGTTTCCAACACTCCAGGAGAAAAAAAAAAAAAAAAAAGATCATCGATAAAACCTAAAATTGCCAAGATCTTGGGAAGCACAAAAAAAAGCAATAAAAGTATAGAAAGCATCCAAATCACCAGCACCACGTTAACAGATCAGCAAGCAAACTCTGCTGCTGTAGCAGGGTGCAAAGGAGCATCATAAATGTGACTACAGCTGCAGACTGAACCCCTGTTTTGTCATTAAATAAAAGAAGGCCCCTAAAACATAGTATAGAACAATGGTGTATTAGAAGCTGTGCAAGCTGTTTCTACATTGCATGGTCCTTAAGAAGCTGAGATTTAAAAACTAAAAAAAAAAGGTGCTTTTTTTCTTTAGAGTTAGAGGTCAGATAGGAAACATAGTTTAAGAACTGGTAAATAGAAGTGAAAATAAATAGAAATGAAATAGTTTCATCTATTCCCTAGATTCCCTAGCCAGCCTGGCTCTGAAGAACACCGTTCTGTGCTCTTCTGACATCAAAAGTGAAAAGTTTGAAGCTTTTCATGTTGATTCTTCATGTCTAACTGAAAATCAAAACACAACACCCATCTCCCCACTCCAAAACACAATACAGGCAGTGATGGTGTATTAATAAGTATTCTCACTAGAAAAGATTATCAAGGAATAGTAGGCTGAGCCTCAAAGCAGAAGATTTCCATCATCTTGGAGGGCAAAAAGTCACTGATATTCAAACCCAGATTAAACTGCAAGGGGGAACAGAGCGGCACTGGACGCACCTGGTGTGGCACAAGGGAGATGGGGAGCTGGAGAGACGTGCAGGATGGCTTTGCCTGCCTTCCTGTGTGATCTCTGTCAGGTACAAACAGGGCAATAACACTTCCCTATCCCAGACATGGCTTATCAGGAGGGGTCGGCGATAGATGAACTCAGGTCACACTCGGGCTGCCTACACATATCCTCGCTGAGGCACCTCTGCTGCAGAGCTCAAAGCGTCTGTCTGCTACCCCAGGCTGGCAGTCTGGTTCCTGCTTCGCTGTAGACCCTATGGAGGGAGGCGACAGCAACACTTGAATTATACTTGGTAGTAGGTGGTCTGAATGCTCATGCCTACACTGGTAAACTCACCAGAGCCATTGCGTGGGATTGAACACTCTCCCGTGATCACCAGGAGTTAGCTCATTCCCTGGTGTGACCTTTGGTCCATGCAAACTATCAGGCTCCCATCTGAGCATGATTCAGGGCATTGCACGGACCAGGGGATATGACCTTGTCAGTCAAGACCATGATGTGGATTTTGTGGAAGGTGGCAGGAAGGATGTGACTATATGAATATGAGCTATTTCATGGGTAACCATATGGATATGAGTTGAGTCCTGGTACTCATCCTTAGGGCCAGAAGAAAGGCTGGGGCAAGCAGGACCTGCTTGGTTTGCTGCTGTAGCCACAGCCAGCATGGGCTGCCAAGCCATCTGACAGGAGTTGAAGGTGATACTAAATATTAAAAAGCCATATTAAGAGGAAAATAAACAGGTAAATGATAGCCATCACATTTAACCAATCATTAGTTCAGATATGTCTCTGAATGCCTAGAGCCTTCCTTGAGCTATGGCCAGTCACATCAAACTCCCTTCCCAACCTAAAAGTCCTTCTTCAAAACCAACATCTTGGTTCCCTTTATAAGCTCAAGGAAAAAAAAAAAAAGAAAAAAAAAGATAAATGAAAGGTATTTATGTTTCCCCAGATTTCCTCAGCCAGCCCTCATGTCTCGAGTAGAGATCATGGCTACATGAGTTTGGGATGTCAGCCTGGGGGCTTCAGCCTGCCACAGTCCCATCCGTCCATGTGCTCAGCCCATCCATATAGCACATCTGCAACAATCTGACAAGCCTAGGATATTAATTTGCTGCATTTCTTTTTTTTCTTTTCTTTTTTCCTTTCCCCAGGAAATCCTGCCAGAGTCCTACAAAGTGGGAATAATAAAATATACATGATACATCAGTGTTCACTGAATGCATTACCCTGTGCTGCACTTCATCTCACTTCTTGCTCTCTGTCCTGGCTAGAAAATCCTGAGGACATGGAGTGTGCCCCCAAGTCCTTAATATTTAAAGCATGCTCTGGAAGGTCCAGCTTGTGGGCATGTCCTTGTCCTCACGTGGCTCCACTGAAGCTGGCTGGGCTCTCTGAGGAGGGAAAGGCAGTTTAAGCAAGATGGCAAAATGTGGCTCCTGTACTTCAAGGCCTGATTCTGTACTTCAATTTCCATAAGAGGAAAGGATGCTAAGGAAAAGGGAGAAAAAAAATTAATGGAAGCACATCAGGGTGAACATGCTACACAGTGAGCATCTGGGTTCATCATGTAGGTACAGGTTGTTTTGAAGGTTAACTCTCACTGTATTGAGAGCATTCATATAGAAAATGTTCTCTCAGGACAGTAGAAGTTTTCAAGACACGTGTACAAGGCAAAGCTTATTGAGATTGCAAAGTAAACCAGAGTCCCCTCCCAGAAGAAGAAGGGTGAAGAAGGTATAAGAAGGTCTCTTATAAGATAGTTCCAGACTTTGGTTTAATATTTGCATATAAGTTCGCTTCCATTATTTGCCCACTGTCGGTCACTCATTTGATAAAATTGTCTTACCAATAAATATAAATATCTAAATTTTCGTGATTCATCTGAAACCTACTACAAAGACTTCTTTATTCGCACTACAAGAGGTTTCACAGAATCATAGAATGGATCGGTTTGGAACGGACCTTTAAAAGTCATCTAGTCCAACCCCCCTGCAGTGAGCAGGGACATCTTCAACTAGATCAGGTTGCTCAGAGCCCCATCAAGCCTGACCTTGATTGTTTCCAGGCATGGGGCTCTTTGGGCAACCTGTGCCAGTTTTTCACCACCCTCATCATAAAAAAAAAAAAAATTGTTCACTATATCTAATCTAAATATACCCTCTTTTAGTTTAAAACCGTTACCCCTTGTCCTATCGCCCTGCTAAAAGGATAGTCCCCTCCTTCTTTGTATCCTGCTATGGTCTAGTGACTCAGAGAGTTTCCCTTTTCTTCCAAAGCAAAGCTGTTCTGTTAGAATCATTGTTGAGAATGAGAAAATACGGTTTTACATGGATATCACATGCAACCCACCCAGACCCTGCTAACCTAATAAAAAACACGTCATCTCATAATCAAAGCTTGCTTGTGCCTGACTGAAGAATCTGGAAGGCCCATCTCAGTGACCACCATCAAATATCCACCGTCCTTGCCCTGAGCCCAGCTGGCTGGAAAATTTCAGGGCTCTTCAGGAAGCGCTGTCAAGTGGACACATGTACCGCGACAGAGATATAGGTCAGAGCCATCAAGCTGTGGTCTGATTTTCATTGTGTGGCCAAAGGCATTTTCATGACAGAGTCTAAATACATGAAAAAAAAAAGGGGGGGATGAACCTTAGAGACGCAATTACCATGGGCTGGCCTGTGCCTTTTTGGCGGCAGGAGTCCTTCAGTCATGGTGCCTCCTCAAGGCAGAGCAAAATGTCCCAGGACTGACTGTGGGTAAGTGCCTAAAGCGTATTAGCCAAGATGAAACTCTTGGAGATGAACGAGGACTCTTCAAAGGCACAAAGGGAAACCTAACTCCTCTTGAATTTCATGCTTTGGAAAATCTATCTAGCCATAGTATTTTTGCTTGACAGGCAAACTTAGGCTCAAGTTTCCCCTTTTTAAAATAAGCTTAACAAACTAATTAATTAAAAAAAAAATCTAGCTATCATGTTCTACTTTCACTTGTGACATGGTAATCATTAGTGCATTAGTGGATAAATTTATCTGAGCTCAGTGGGAAGTTCATATGTACCTGATTAACATCAAATAGTAGGTCAACATAGTAAAGTATGAAGTTAAGCCCACAAGCGAGTCTGATCAGAACCAAAGAAAACATTAATTCGATTAGGTATGTCATTAATTCTTGATTTGGAAGAGCTAGAGTAGAGGACAGCTCAGAATTACTCCAGATTTATTTTCTCTGTTCTTTTTAACTATTCCATTTGGATGAATCCATCTGGGGATTCAGGCACATCACGGAATCTGGCTAATTCCAGTAGGACCTGAAAGGCAAAATGACAGATATGTCACTTTAAAAAAATATAAATTTAGGCAAGGAAAATCAAATGCAAACCTTGGAAAACGATTCCTGTGGTTGATACTTCTCATCGTTGAACAATATCTATCTGGTTTCTAATATGAATTTGTCCAGCTGAAATTTTTTTGATGTCTGATTTTATTATGCCCATATCAGGTAAGTAGAATATCGTTCTGTCATCTTTATGATGACTTACTAGAGTCAAGTCACCTCTGAGCTGTTTCTTTGCTTTTCTAGATATCTTGAGGGCCTTTTAAGCCTTTCAGCCTAGGCCATATATATATTTAATATAGTTTGCCTGCAATGAATGTATCAAGCAGTCAAGGGTACCTTGACCTCTTCTTTCTTTGGCATTTCCCAGATTTCTCCATCATTTGCAAACACTAGCAATGTGCTTCTCTTCAGGATGTTAGTAAAAAAGGTTAAAGTATAAGGCCAAAAACTGAGCTCTGCAAAGTACCCCTAGAAGGACAGGAGCTCTATGTAGCAGTTAGAGTTTGAGATCTATCGAATGTCCAGCTTTTAACAGATTTTACATGTGCCAAGTGGATTCAATCAGCTTAAAATACCCTGTGCTACTGATACCTTTACAAGGTGCCAACTCTCTTCACACTGTTGTCCCTGTCAACAGTGTAAAGGTAAGTTTACTTTGACAGGATCTCCTTTCCATAAACCTGTGCTGATCGGTATTGACTACATTAGTGTCTTTATTAATCTAGTAAATTTGAACTGATGTAGTTATCAGTGGTTTATTATTGTGCTGGGATTGAAATAGTCTCCAATTTTAACTCACAGACACCCTGGAAATAATGAAATTCAATACTAATAGCCCTTGGGCAGCTTGGTAAAAATCCTAGGGTTCAAATTATCTGTTTAGCTTTAGTCACTTGCTCCGTAATTACCACAATAAATATTAGTAGAGCAGAGGTATTTAATTTACAACACGTAATAAGACTCTGTCCCTGGGCTTCTTCACCAATACAGTACAGAGATGTTTACTGAACAACTTTTTCCCACTGTCCTTTTGCTTCCTTTTTCAATATCCTACAATTTCTGACTTCTCAGTTATACTTATTGTTAAAATCAGCTTTCTTTTTTCTCTGAGTGTGTCATGTTTGCGTGGATACCCAGACATTACCCTATAAGTAATGTATTCTCACTGCTCTGCCATATGTGCCTCATATGTGGGGTTCCTTCTTTCTTTCTTTCTTTTTCTTTGTATTTCTTTCTTTCTTTCTTTCTTTCTTTTTCTTTCTTTCTTTCTTTCTTTCTTTCTTTTTTTTTCTTTCTTTCTTTCTTTCTCTTTTCTTTCTTTCTTTCTTTCTTTTCTGCTCTTTTCTTTTCTTTCTTTCTTCCTTCCTTCCTTCCCACCTTCCTTCCTTCCTTCCTTCTTTCCTTCCCCTCTCTCTCTTTTCTCTCTTTCTCTCTCTTCCTCTCTTTCTACTTTTTTTTTGATTTGTAGATGATATCAGCCTTAGAAAACTGGCCATTTTAAGCAGCTCAACGTGCATGTAATATGCACACCTGTGTATGTGTACATACATACGGATTTTCTTCTCAGTCTGCTGATTTTTGTGTGTGTATTAGAAAATATACATATTCCCAGTTCTATCCCTGCTTCTGTTTAATTTGGTCAGCAAAGGAGTAGCTAAAGATGTCTTATGAAGATAAGAGAACTGGGCTCAGGGAGCTGTAAAAGCCAAGCATCTGTTAGAAAGCAAGACTCCCCCCATGGCAGAAGCTGATGCTGCCACCTGCCAGCTTCTTCTTACCTCCCACACCAGGATTTTTTCAGCTGTCCCTGCACCAACAGCAGTAACAACCTTAACTCAGAGGAGAAAGGCTTGGAGGGATCTCAGGGGGCTTTTTCCCCAGCTCCCACGAGCTGGTGCAAACTACAGGGGAGCTTCTTAGAGCAGCTTCAATCTTAGAAGTAAGATTCCTATAAATACCTGTTTTCTTATCTGACATAAAATACTTGTCCCCCAACTCAGAAAGCATTGTACCTCATGGAGGAGGAGCTTCAGAAGAAGACCAGGCTAATTACAGGTGTGAACTAAAGGTTCAGGATACATTGGCATGGTTTCTTATGCCCAAGTGGGAAACTAACATCAACAGACAGTGTAAAGAAACATCCTTCCTTAGGAAGAACTGGTGCTGGGGTGGCCAGTGTGGGGCTCTTAGGTTACATGTGTGAGCATCTTCTCTGACCTGTATGGTACCTGAGAAGCATCTTGGGTGTTTATTCCAAGACAAGTTTTGGTACGCAGATCATGAAGCCAACTGTACTAGCCAAAAATCAGAAACAGGATGAGCCTCTCTCTGAGAATCATGGGTGAGCCAAGGCGGTGAAAAGCCTGCTCTGAACCCTGACATTCGTCTGCTGTTAAAATCACCTTGAGGGCTGTTACTTCTTGGCTTAGGCCCTTCAGGAGCAGTCATACATATTCTCTCTTCATTATAGTAAGGGGAAGGGATCTTCTGGTGAGGGCACCTGTGTGGAGTTATTCAACCCAGCTCTTAAGCAAACACCTTATCTGTTCAATATACCCGAAGGTAATCAACCGTGTTTGGCCGGTGTGATCCCTCTCCAGGCAGCAATGGGAGCACAGACTCGTAATCGGCTTACATGTAGTGCAGACAATAAATTCACATGAAATGGCTGAATTGAGTCTTTTCGTCTGTGAGCTGAGTCTTATGCCTTGTCACCTTGTTCCAAGCCACAGTTTACCCTTGGACTAACATATCTATAGGCCATGCCCAAGACACCCTGTTATTCTGAGAGTACAACCCTTGAGAGAGCTCTGCTAGCCAAAAGGGTCTCGCCACCTCCTCGGTGTCCTCTCCTCTTCTTATGCTTTCCGCAGGTTCCTGATTCCTCTTAATTCTAGAAAAATCCACATTTCTCAGGTGTGCCAGGCTAGTTCCAAACTTACCTGATTTCAACTGGACTTGGATCCCAGCCCATCTACATAGGACACCTAAGCTGCCACTGCTTGAGTTTTACCAAATACCCTGGATTAGGACACTCGAAGCATCAATATTTGATGCAATACGGAGGGACAGCCTCGATTCATGATAACGCTCAGTGAGTGTTCCATAAGCTCTCCTGAGCTATTGAGTGTCATCAGTAACGTCAACAAGAAGGTCAGCAAACTTCATGGGCTAAGTTCTGACCTCCTGGATAACTCACGATTTCCCAATGCTCTTATGCTGGGACAACAGTGATACATTAACTTGATAGGCTTATGCAGGTTTGGCCTGAGGGACCTCTATGACCTTTTATCTTCTATCATTCCTTTTCTTGTTAGACTTGGGAAGAAACCGGGTTTTCAGGGATTTCTATTGTTGTTGTAGAACTTAATTTGCTCTGATGAGAAGCAAGCCATGCAGAGCAAGCTGTGACTCTTTTCCTTCCTTTCTGTCTGCCTGTCTGGCATCACTTTCTCTTGTAAGCTGGGCTCTTAAGTGGAGGCAGTGCATCCAAGGTAAGGATATTACTTCAAACCTCCTCTCTATAAATAGGCCTGGCTGCCGCCCCGAGGTTGCTCATTCTGCTGTCAGAATATGGCTAAATGGCCACTTATGAATTCCAACATGTGCTTGATGTGGAGATTACAGCTGCTATCCGAAACAAAGGAGCTTTCTCTGCTTATAACAGGCTGCTCCCTTTATGAGACAGTTTGGAAAACTCATCTCTTGAGAGTGTTTAATCTATGCCCTGGTGCTTCTTTTGTGTGAGGACAACACAACTTCCTCCAGACCTAAATGAAACTAGCGCCCATGGGTGTCCACCAGAATGTATTTGATGTCCTGAAAATCATAAGGAAGGAAAAGTCTGATCCCTGGGGGTTCACCTGTGGAGCAAAATGCGAAGATGCGGAATTATGTCAGCACAGCATAGGATGCAGAGTGCAGGGGTTCTGACCTGGACTCTAGAATCTCATCAATGCAAGAGTGTGGCATTGCCCCTGTGTTCCCAGGATCTTTCATCCAAAAGAAAGATGCCTGGTCTGAGTTCAGGACCACCCTAATGTGCCTGTGGTGGTAGCAAGGATGCCTGTGAGTTGTGATTAGCTGGGGTTGGCTGATGAATATTAGTTGGTACAAAAAGGTGGGGTTTTGCAAAGAAAATAAATCGTTAAATGCTCCTGCACAGCTGCCTTTTCTCACAGTAGTTTTAACAGAGCCAAAGAAAACTCTGTTTTTCTCATACTTTGTTCTTACACTATTTTTTCCTGCTTGAGGCCTTCTGCAAAGGAAATGGGAATGGCTGTGTTCGCTTGATGGATGTGGGAACTGGAAGATCAGGTGAAGGGATGTTTCCTCCTGTCCCCCAGCAAATCCAAGCAGCATTAGGAGCAGACTGCCCCAAGCTGCATCCTCAAACTGAGGAGACCTTTCCTCACACCAAGACAAACCATGAACATGACATACCAGCATCTTCTAAACACTTGGGACTGAAGCACAGCTAACCCAGAAACAGCTTCTCTTTGATTTCTGGCAGTGGAATTTAGGCCTAGTCTATTCATGTATACTTGGCTGGCATCTCCACTGCTGTTGTATGTCTATAAAAGTGTACAATTAACTTTCTCCTAGGCAGCCGCAAGGCAGACGGCCATCATGGGCTTGGCAATAGCAAGGCAGATGGCATGGTGAAGGTAGTGGCTGAGGGGTGGCCATGTTTCCCCACCTCCCAGCTTTGCTGAAGGAGTTGGGTATATTCTGTGGGTGGCCAGTATTTATATTTGCTTGTAAATTATGGCCCGCAAAATGCTAAATGAGTCTGGCTGCAACCTCAGAGCATAGCCCGGCTCCTTTGACCACAGGTTGGAGTCTCACAAGCGGAGCCACACTCACCTCCCAGCTACAAAAGAGCCCTTTGTGCATTTTCTCCTGCTCCTCTCAAGCTGTGCACTTCTCAGCTACTCCGCTGTCCCGGTCTATGCCTCAGCCTGGTTGCTACTCACCATGCCAATGCTTGTCACTCATCTGGACTCTCAACTACCTAGAGCTTTTAACTATCAGTCAAAACACCTACCACTCTTCTCCTGCCATCTGCTCTCTTTCTTCCCTGACATCTTCAGAGCTTTGCTCCTCACCCACCTGCCATTTGATTGCATGTCTTGTGGAAAGCATCACCCGGGCAATGCTTCCTCACTCCCACGACTGAAGCTCCTTGCTCTGGTAGAAGGAAGATGTGGCTCTCAGTGGTAGGAATGCTGATGGTCTGCCTGGGTTTCGAGTCAATGACCATAGCAGCTGACACCTCTCTCCATCTGTAGCGGCCTAAGGGAGGGTACAGGTAGTGTTCACTAAACAAGGATTGCCATCATTTCAGGAAGTCGGGATTCCTTGTTCAGGCTCTGCTGGTACTCTCTTCAGCGCTCAGCCTGACATGCTCCCATGTCCTTGTTTCCCCCACGTACTGTGGCTGTATCAGTCCCTCAGCCTCGCCACATTACAAGAGAAGGAAACCTCAGCTCATGTCTGTGACCGTAAGCTCAGTTTCCTTCCCGCTGCACTCATTTCCCAGCAATGGTGACAAGCAGCATCGATTTACTGGCTCTGAGGGAGTTTTATTTTGAATGTTTTATGCAAGGCAGAATGTGGCTGCAGCCAGGGGCAGGGATCTGGTCCCGGGGGCTGCAGCATCTCCCTCCCCAGTGTGGCCATAAGCTGCGCAGATCATTGATGCAAATAAACATCCAAAGGGACTTACTTTGCTGCCTGTCTCACACTAATGCAGCTCTCGTTAGCTGGTGATTTTTGATGGAGATGTGTATGCACTAATGGGAGATTGCCAGGCTAGAAGTAATTAAAAAAAAAGTTCCTTTCAGCACATTATAATCATTCTGAATTATTAAACAGGACAGAATTTTTAAAGTCTAATTCCCTTTTCCATTATTTATGCAATCTGCTTCAGTTTTATCCCATCTTTTGAGAGGTATGAGTTCACCAGAAAGTTTCACTTTCGGGTTGTGACGCTGTCGGTGTTGGAGGCTGCCAAGGGTGCAGTACTTCTTACTGAGAAAGTCTGACTGGGGACTGCATCTTTTCCCCTTTCCTTGCACGGCATCTACACTTTTAGCACTTCACCTACAAGCCGAGGAATTTTTCCTGTTGCTGCAAAAGGCCACTAAGGATCAGAGAAAAAAAGTCAGCACATCAAAAGTGTCCCGCAGTAGGTATGTGATCAAACAGATAAGGTCTGTGCCTGTAGCCCAGTGCTGTCCTCCAGCCCTTTCTAATATATCCCAGCTCTAGCAGCAATCTTCGCTACTTAAATACTCTGAAACAAAAGGATTTTAAACCGTAATTTACTATTATTTTTTTCGGACATATTTCTAAATCGGTTCAATATGGCCTTGAACCACTAAGCTGAAGTGCTTGACTTGTTTCCAAATCGAAGTGTTCGTAAAAAAAAAAAAAAAAATAAAAGGGAAAGGGTGGAGGGGGGAAGGAAGAAAATGCAAGAGAAAGAGAAGTGTTCTGGCAGTTTAAATCAGTCAGCCCTGCACAGTGATTTAAAACCAGCAGAGCACTTCAAGTTTTCCTAAGCACTTAGCTTTGGAAGCAGTCCGAGTCCTGAACACGTGCATTTGTGGAATCATTTACCATTATTAGAGAGTTTGAATGGTGCTTGAGCTCTCCCTCTGCCCCGGTAAGCACTTAGATTGCCTATGATTAGTAGGGTGGTTTCAAGCTTGTGCACAGTTGAGGGTGATTATTTTAAAGCGTGCCATCACCTGTCCCTATCTCCAAAGATCTGAGATCTTCCAAATTCATTAATTCCTTCAGCTCATCTGAATGGAAATTGCTAACTAGACGGAGTTACCTCAGCGCAATTTTACAGCATGTGTCACAGAGAGAAATAAATATTTGCGACCAGGACAGATGGAGCAATAATGTGCATGCCATAGAGCACTCCTGTGCAGGGTAAGACCTATTATTAAGATATGTGATTGTAGAGCCTCTGTGCTCCAGCCACGGACTGGGAAATTCTGGTTTTAGATGCCCTGATCCTCCTTTGAGCTGGAAAGGGCAGAAGGACAGTACCTGATATTCCCGTTTTACCGTATTGTATTGTGCTGCACTAGTGGAAAATACTTGGTTAAACCAAATCTAGATTCTTGCACTAGCACATAGGTAGTCAACGAGGTTGTCAGATGAAGCTGTGCAAAGAGCTGATCTTTCAGGTTTGCTGGCTAAACCAAAGCAGTTAAAAAAAATTGTCAGAATTCAGGTTAACTCAAAGATGGAAATGTTTTGCTTCTCTGAGCTAAGCAAAAATCTGAAGGAACCCTGTTTTGACTTGTAAGCCTTTTGGTTAACTGCACACAAATTTTGAAATAAATTTCTGTTGCAATAAGGAAAAATGGGAATGCTTTGAATTGAAATCATCTCAGCAATTTCCCCTGGGTCTTTTGCCAAGGTGATAAAACCGGCAGAAAATGCAAACCCAAATTCCTTGTTTTCCATGGAAATTTTTTACTAGCAAAAAAAATGCATCGTCCAGTATAAAAGCAACATAAAATGCCCAAATTTGTGCATGAAGCAAGTTGGGTTTGTGAGGCTGCTTCTCTGCAGTTCAGCTCCCTGTGAGAAAGGGCTTTGCAAAACCCCAGGGCTCTGCTGCTGCTGGTAGGGAAGATGACAGGAGTTTGAACTTTCGAGAGGGTCCCTAAATTCCTCCATGTGGAAAATCGGAACAATCTGTTGGCAAAGAGGTCAAACTGGAGGCATAAGAAAGATAATCCCACCCCTGCCTCCTCCTAGACATGCAGCCAATGGTCTCCAGCACCCTGGCCCACTCCGGAGCTCCCCCAGCCTGTCTCAAGACATTGGGAGCTGGATTGTCTCTAAAAAGAGAAAAGAGAAGGAGTTTTCCCTGGCAGACAAACCAGGCTAGCAGCGTTGCCCTCCCCTTACAGGGACCTGATCCCTGTGCTGTCTGAGCAGGTTATGAAGTGCTATAAGGGTCTTACAACCAGGTTTGGGTCCCCAGCCTGCCCCGGGTCTTGACTGGGGATGTCTCTTCATCTTTTTACTAATTAATTTGCAAAGGAAGTGTACAGGAAGGACCGGGTGCTTGGGTATCCCTGCTCCAAGGGAGGCTGCAATCCCAGAAATCCATGTATAGGTGAGGCTGGCTGGTCCCCAAGTCTTGGTCTTGGGCTTGTGTGTCTGCCCCATTGCTTTGTAGAATTGGGTACCTCCAGAAGATGATTCACCCGACTCAGACTCCTGCTTTCGTATGAGATTACCGTCTCCTTTGCCCACAAAGGCTGGCTGACTCAGATGGAGATCTAAAATCAGGGCAGATGACTCCCTCCTAACCCACCAACCCTTACCAGTGTACCCCACAACCCCACCGTCTCACCTGCAGTTACCCTCCTGGCAGCTCCTTTTTACAGGAGCCAAGGGGCTGTTTGACTTTCTGCAGGTCCCGCAGGTTGTCTCTAATAGCCACATCTTCCAAGATGTGGGCCAACCTATAAAATATGTTCCTCTCTTCTGCTGCATGGTGTGTGTGCTCTGTCCTGTGCTTGTCTGTGGTCTTCTCCTGCAGAGCTGCAAAGCATTTAATGCACCACGCTGATGCCCGTAATACTGTCAACTCTTTCCTGATATTTAAGTGTCACGGGTTAGGGCTGGGCCGGCCACTAATGCGGACAGAAGAAGAAGAGATGGAGCTCGAAAGTAAAAATCACTAAACAGAACTGTGTTTTTAGCTAAACCCAGGACATTAAGAAAGCAGATATCTACTGATTACCTCCCATAGTAATGTCACTGTTTTTAAAATCTTGCTTTAAGGAGCTCACAGGCTGTGTGCTGATACCCTGAGGTGATGGCGATATAGGATTAAACAGGGCAGGGCTATGGAGCTTATTTTCAACTGGGAAGTTCTGTGTGCTACTCTGATTCCCCACCAAAATTCAGTTACCTGAATTGTAGTCTTTCATTCAAATACTTGTGTTAAAAGCTTTCGATTTTTTTTTTAAGAACAAATTCAGAGAATACTTTTGAGAGGAATACCCAAGAAAAAACCTCAAAACCATTGATTTTTCATATCCAAGATTCCAGTGTCCTAAAGAAACGTATAGCAGAAGGCCTTCCCCTGTCTCTACCTTTGTGAAAAAGGAAACAATTTCAGGCCAGACCTAGCAACCACTGTTTGAAAGAAGAAAGTCATGTATTTCCACACTGCCCTGCTGCCCTATAAAGTATTGAGAAATTGGGTCTGAAGAGGGTTATTGCTTTCTGGAAATACAAAAGGAGTCTGACAGACCAAGACTTAACCTAAATATAGCTGTGATAAAGAGGGACGACTCTTGGGTAGCTGTGCTGGTATCTTTGATTAGAGCAGTGCAGGCTGAAGTGTAGCTGAGAAAGCAGTTCCAGCTCTGACCACTGTCTGAATGCTCTTCAAGATATTTCAAGGCTCAGTGCCTCAGTTTGCCCTTCTTTGAATGGAAGATGGGATCCCCCTCCTCCCCTGCAAACAGCTGAGAGCTTTGATTGTGCAGTGCTCCAAAACGGGTGTCTGAGAGGTCTGTGATGTTGCATTTTTTTCTCATAGATACCTGTGTCTCTTTGGTCTCATTTTACCGTCCTAATGGAGGGAGAAAACATACCTGAATTTGCCATGCCCTGAAAGGAGAAAGTCATTCTCATTATTAAGCTGTTATTTTTATGAAGCCATAACTTACAGGCTCTCAATACTTACATTATAGTAGTCAAAAACCTGGAAGCCATAACTTACAGGCTCTCAATACTTACGTTATAGTAGTCAAAAACCCAGATGAGATCCCATAAACCATTCTTTATAGTAACCAGATGGTCATCAAGGCTCCCGAGGTACCTGACACTGCCTATAACTGTGAAACACCTGTGTGAACCTTAAACATCTCTGTGCCAACTCTGCCAGGGGGGTGACCTCTCCTGCAAAAGGGGGCCGGTTATTTGGGTGACACCATCACACTCCCCCTCCTCAGACCCATTAACCAATGCTGTCCTGTCACAGGGATGTGTAAACAGCCCTGTCTCCTTCTCTTTTAATTTTTAACCCCTTCCTAATGTGGGTAGATAAAATATTTGCCCTACTTTTACTCCACCCATTAGGAAACTGGGTTGACTTTTTCTTGGCTCCCTGCTTTATTTCTCCCTTCCCTTGGGAGGTGCCACTGGAAGGGCTCTTTGGCAAGTCCTCAGCTCACTGTGGACAGGGCTGTGGGCTCATGTCCCTTTTGAGACCCTCCATACTGGCAGAAGATGCTAGGTCCCACCAGCCTTCTCCATGACACCCAGTGCAACCCCTCTTGGAGGCCACTTTCCTCCCCGTCTTTGTACTGTTGGTTCATGTCCTTGCACCAGTGATGGCTAAAATGAGCTTTTGTGAGTGTTGCGTTGGTGCTAACTCGTCACCTTCTCCAGGAGAGGTTAGCAAGCGGTCTCTGGAGTGTGTGGAGTGACTGATGGCAGGAAGGTGCTCAGCAAGGGTGCTGAGCAGAGGATTTCTGACAAAAAGAGTAACCTGTATGTCAGTGCTATTGGCAAAGCATTTACATGACTAACAATTCCTAATAGCAACAGGCTCATGGCATCTGATGTAGCAGGGAGGTGCTGTTACTGAAAGGCTTATTTAATCTCTCCTGAAGATCATAGATGGACTGGTTTTGATGTTTGACCCAGTACTTCAGCAGAACTGGTGAAAAAAAAAAGAAGAAAATGAAAATTTTATGGGGAAAGACACACTGCTGCTTTTGCAGAGGGAAGTGCTGCTGTTTCAAACCTGTTCTGATCCACAATATCCTGCAGCAGTCGAACATTCGATGAAAACGATATTGTTCAAACCCACCATTTCAGGAGAGGCAACAACTTTTGAGAAACAATTGCTGTCAGTGAGCTGTCAGGAGAGGCATTTTATTTAATATTATTTCTCTTTGCCCAAAACAGGCTTTTATAACCTGTGAAAGCAATACCCCCCAAGCACTTCATTAAGCATTGTGGCTTCTGAGCAGGAGTGGGAAAGCTCTGGGTCTCCAGCAGTGCCCCTCTTCCCTGACAACCTGATGTGACCTTCATTTACATGTCACAGTCCTGCATGGCTCAATTCCCCTTGAAGAAAGAAAAAAAAAGAGAAGAAAAGAAAAAAGTGCCCTTACTCACGAGTTCTTTCCTCAGAAAGACACACCACGCTCACTTTCCCAGAGGATGAGTCAGGCTCTGGCCTCGCCAGCATCCTGCTTCTCACCGCCAAGCCCACAGCAGGACAGAGGAAGAGCACAAGGGTGTTCAGCAGAGAATTTCCAAAGAAAAGGTGAAACACGTCCCGGCACTGCAACCATCAACGCCGCCAACACGTTGACACGTTTTGTGGCCTCACGTCTGTATGCCAGCGATGGCTGTGGGTGTGGAGGTGCCGTGCTGAGCATGAGCAGAAAATGCAGCCCATCCCTTCCACTAATGCCTTCGTGATGGGGTGGCCCCTCTAAATACTAAATGTGAGCAAGCAGGATTTTTTTCCTGTGAAGCAACAGATATGCTATTGTCCTAAAAGAAGACACCTACTGGCATGGGAAGTTCTTGTAACAGATAGATATCTCTACTTTCTGCAGAGTTTTTAAATTGTGTAGCTGTTTGTTTTCATTATTTGGTTACAAATATACACTATTGATGTCTTTGGTCTAAACACCTAACGGTGATTTTCTAGCCTCAATTTTTCGATGTCCGGCTACTATCTGTCCTCTGAAGATCATGAGTTACTTTTGAAAAGTATGGTCAAAGGTGTTCGGGCTGGGTCTGGTTGTTCAGGTTTGGGGAAGTTTGAAGGTCCTTTGGTTACTGTAAGTTGAAATAGCTCCAAGGCTATCCATGCCCTGTCTTTCCAGCCTCTGCTTCTCCATGCCCTGCCTCTCCATGCCTTGTCTCTCCATCATTCTCCTTCTCCATCTCTTGCTTTTCCGTGCTCTATCTCTCCATGCCCTGACTCTCCCTCCTCAGACCCCCAACAGGATTACTGTTACCCATATCCTTTCCAACAGTATATATTATATATATATACCTATGTAATTTCCAACTGGTGGGTCCAACCCACCAGTTACCCTTCAGAAGTGCTCTCTGATGTCTCTAATTCAACACTGAAGGACAAGTTTGCATCTCTCCCCTAGCATCTCCACTTCTATTTTAAACTGAACTTCCAGACACTTCCTGAAAATAGTTGACGGCTCGTGTCTCTTCCTGAGATATCAAGTGCTGTGAGCTATCTGGATTGGAAAGGACGGATATCCAGAAACAAGGAACAGTGGAAAGTGTTGATTTCCAGGCTATTCCAGTGTGATATCAAAGCACGATGGAAAAATAGAGGAGTGGGTGTTGCCAAAGCTTTTGAGCTTAAGGCTGGTACCTATAAATAGAGACATCCAGAATTATTCTTAGGAATTGAGTCATTAGTTCTCTAATATTTCTAGTAAGTCAGTGGGAGTTGTGCTATTTAGGACAGAGGCAGAAAGTAGGTAGGCCCACACAAAAAGTCAGCTTCAAATGCAATTACTAGCCTTTTCGGTCTTGAGCAATGTTTCCCCTGACAGAAAGATGTTTAACAGTGAGATAACTTATTGCGATGAGCTGTGCACAGCCCTTTTTAGCTACAAAGGCACAAACTGGTGCTTCTCACAGCCCCTGGCAGATCCCCTTTGCAGTTATCAAGATTTTTTAATGCTGGAATTTTTGTCCCTAGGGGCAGCTCAGCCTTGGTGAAAGCCCTGGCCGGGCTGGGATGAGGTGGTGGTGGAGGAGAATGTGGTCTGTGAAGACTTGGCATCAGGGTTAGGGAGGTCATGTGGGTCCAGGAGTATTGCAAAAGGAAGCTTGCTGGCATCTCATGAAACACTTAGACCCGAATGTGGGTGTCCCATCCCAGGAGCAGCATTTTCTGTTGTCCATTGGTGAGTGTGCATCCGCACGAAGTGCAGTCCCTAGAGGTAATTTTCGCCTGATTTTCTGCTTTTTCCTCCTTGGCTCCAGCCAAACATGTTCAAATTGTGTCTCCTTCTTGCTGAGGGAGAAGCAGGGACTTCCCTGCTGCTCTTGCGGTGCCGAGTCCTGCATCTGGTGTGCAAAAGTTTGCTCAGGCAGGAAGAGGATGAGTAACGGAGCCCCAGAAGTTCTTCCTCTTGCAGATTTATGGTCCTTTCCCTGTGTGAGGGCTAAGTTCTTTCCCTGAGCAAAATTCCTAAACCAATGGTTTGATTAATGGCTGAGAAACATTCTTCCCATTGAGTCTGGAAGGACTTTTCACACGTTATTAGCCAACAGAGCCAGAGAAGACACACAGATTTGTTTTAAATTTTATAAAGTAATCAGTTTTAAGAGTCAGATGAATAAAACAGGCTTCCTGGGTGTTCAGTCATACAAAAGAGAACAAAATGTAAATTAAAAGGTCTGAGATACTCTGGAAGTCTGAGTCTCTCTTTAATTCACAGCTTGGCAAGATATGTGACTAATGACCATCTCAAATTGCATAAAGACCTGAGCTAGTAGAGGTCACCTTAATTTCCTCCACCTTAACTAGTGCATCTCTGATAAGCAGTGTGCGTATTAGAAGATGGGAATAAGCCAAAACAGACCATTCCTCATCTCAGTATACACAGGATGAAGGGGGGTGAAAAATCTCTCAGAAATTAATGTCTGCAGTGTGTTTCCCAAAGTGACTCCTGTTCAGACAAGCATAACATTTGCAATTTCCCTTTAACATTTTTCAGTAGGTTATTTATTTTTTTTTAAAC
Organism: Apaloderma vittatum; assembly: GCF_000703405.1. Lineage (NCBI taxonomy): Eukaryota > Metazoa > Chordata > Aves > Trogoniformes > Trogonidae > Apaloderma > Apaloderma vittatum. The sequence goes on along the minus strand of NW_009729251.1, from coordinate 42,374 downwards.
AAAAAACACCCTCGCCCCAAAAAACCACTCTAATCTATTCAGAACGTGAGACTGGGTCAAGGCTGGATTTTGGAAAGTCCAATGCTACATGAATTTTAGGTTCATTTATAACCGACACTACATTGTGTTAGAGGGTGCAAGACACAGGGATAAGACAGACTGTTTCTACCTTACCAGGAGAAATTATGTGCCATGTCTTAAGTCTGTGTGTATCTCAAATACAGATCCTCGCTGCATGAGAAGAGCAAGGGTGAAAAATTGGACTTTTTGTCCGAAGCGCCCAGGTGTGATCGGAGAATTGACAACTCCAGTCGCTGGTGATTTGTCTCTCAGCCAAACCAGAACTATTCCTCCTTGCAGTTCCCTCCTGCCCCAAGACATTCATGGGAATCCTTTGGCCAAGAAGAGACTTCTTCCCACTAGCAAGACAGGACGTTTCTCTCTTTGTCGGCAGGGGTGTTTGCACAGCATCACTTCCAGATCGCCTCCAGTCTTCCAGCCTACTGGCCACCAGGACCAGGTACAAGGATAACTTACCTTAAAGACACCCAGCTGCCAACTTAAGGTTTGACAGGGAATAGTGAGATTTTGGCCAAGTTTTCCTTACTGAGACCTTGCAGGAACCTGAGGTAGCTAAGTGTGTGACCTCTTGAGTGAGGGAAATGTGACAAACCACCTGGTGTTCATGAATACTTTACATAAAATTGTAAATCAAAATGTTGTGCTTAGGGACATGGTAGGGCTGGGTCAGTGGTTGGACTCTGTCATCCTAAAGGTCTTTTCCAACTAGAACTATTCTACAATTCTATAAATTAACACAGATCTGCGCTAAGGTTAGACTTGACACAGAACCAAGAAGTTCTTGCAGAGGTGTAAGGTCTGGGTTTATAATTTCTGCTGATAACATGCCCCCCAGCATGACGTAGCAGCAGAATTTACTCCAATACAAAAAAAAACCCCACCCTACACTCACCTCATCATCCTTTACAACCCAACAGCTCTGCTAACCATCTGGGACACTGCCACGGCCAGGACTTGAGAGCACAGGGCATCAGGCCAGATTTAGTTGCCTGCTCATGGAGGAGACGAGCCCTGGTCTCCCTTGATGAGATCTCCATCGACTGCAAAGGGAGACTGGGGAGACTTGCTCAGATGGGCAATTTAGGTGTCTGCTCTTGTCAAATGAGTCACACCCAAAATATTCAGAGGCATTCTACTTGCTGCAAGCAAGCAGGCTTTCCCATGAAATTTCCTGTTTACTATTTGAATGCTGACACCAGATCTGATTTTGCATGATAGAAAAAGAGTCTATTCTTAGTTTGGTGTAATAAGTGCTGTTTATCATATGAGTTGAAATCTTTATGTGGAGTAAGTTTCAAGGGGCTTATCACAACTAAAGTTTTACTTGGGAGCACCATGAATGCCCCAGCAATAGCACCAAACTAAAAGAATCTGCTAAGACTCAGATAGTGGCCATGGAAGCACACCAGGAGAAGATATGAATACTCAGCCGTTGGAGATAACTGCACATAACCACTGGGGTGGTATTCCAGATTGAGAAATTTAAGCCAGAATTTGGAGGTTTGTGCAGAAAACAAGTTAATATATTGTTTGTTTCATTTCTTGATGTTTTTTCCAGCTGAATCGCTTCATAATCCACTCTCACGTCCACTGGCAAAGGGGAAAGGAATCCTGTTGAAAGGGTAGACAAGCACGGGAAAAAAATAAAAGGCAACAATCTGAAATTGCAGTTTCACAGCACAAGGGCAGAATAAACATGACAAGCAGAGACGACTGCATCCTCCCCTTGTTAGACAGTCACCACCGCGGGGAAGGTGAGGACAGGGAGCTAAGGCCGGATGGATGTCTGCCCTGAAACATGCCAAGGGATGACACTGACCACTGCAATCCGCTTACCAGTCTCTCCCTGGATCCTCTTACTGGTCTCTTCAGGAGCTGAACTGGTTTTAAGGATGTGCAGAAAACCAGCAGCACTGTTCAAGGTCCTACAAGAGCCGACTGTGAAGACCAAGTATTCCTGTTGTGATATTGCTGCATGGTGTAACCACAACATTTGCTTCAGCTGATAAGACCTGGCAGCACGATTTACTGTGCTGAACATCTCCTGAAACCTGATTAGCAAAGCATGGCACTAGAGCTGGTCAGCGTTTATTGAGTCAAATGATTTTAACAGTTGAAAATGTCCTTTACCCTGAATTAAAGACTCATAACAATATCTTATTTTGACCTTCTTTGCTTTCTGAGCAAAACACACCCCAAACAACAACAACAACAACAACAAAAATACATCCAGTTTTCATTCATCCTCCCTCACTTTTCTGGGAACAGCAAGAAAAGTTTTCTGTGTGTGAAAAGCTAAATGGATGGATGTTTGCACTGATACAGCTGAAAAATGTCATATTAACAAATAGCTCTTGTCTAAAAATTGTTGAATGAAAAGATTTACTATTCTGTTGATGAAAAGATCTCTATGTGGATAAATAATTCTATGTAACTGGTTCTAACTGCTGACTGCTCTTGTAATATGACTGGCTCCCAGCAGCAGGGAAGGGCACAGCCTATGAATGGATCTTGTCCTGCCTCGGGCAAGTTAGATGAGGGATGGCTTAGGATGTAAGAGTTTTGCTCATGGGGATCTCCAGGCACGTCTTCTCTGGGTGGTCTCCTCTGAGTGTTTTGAACCAGGCTTTGCTTTCAAGAAGGCTGCCATCATTTTCTTAGGTTCAAAATGTCACTCCTGCACTCTTTTGCAGGAGAGGAGTGGTGAGCCGTGTACTGGGGCTGTGGTTACTATACCCCAGGGCTGCACAGACCTGGACTGCCTCCTGGTCTTCTCCAAGCGCCTCTCTCTGCCCACATTGAATTTAGTGCTGTTTTTTTGTTTGTTTTCCTAAAGGGAAAGACCCAAAACAAGCCAGGCAAGGAGCAAATATTGAGATGTTGCTTCAGGTCCCATAAGTCCAGATGAGTCGAGCATGTTACAACAGGAAGCTTGAGAGCATCTGTGGAGGCTGTGGAACCTGCTGGGGAAATGCACGGGAGTTTTTCAGTGGGGCGACCTACATGTGGCCAGCGTCCACCCCTAAGTGTAGGCAGTGCACCACAGAGGGGATTTCTTCCTCTCCCACACCCAGACTCCTCTGTCTCGGTGCTATCGTGGTGCTTGTGTGGATGTGGGGTGAGCAGCTTGGGATCTAGAGCTGCCCCTGACTGAGATGCATCTTTCCCAACTGTCAGAAGTGTTCACAGCTCTGGCCATCAAGCCCAACTCCTCTAGCATTTGCTTCCAAGGTCTGTGTCAGAGTAGGGGACAGCTGTGATGGCTGCATGCAAAGTCTTTTTTCCCCTAGCAGCAGAGGTGTTGGGGTCACAGCTCCCCTCCTGCAGCTTGCTTCACTCAGTCCTGAGCAGGGACTGGAGCAAGCCATGCCCAATTTAGAATCAGAGAATCATAGAAAGGTTTGAGTTGGAAGGGACCTCTAAAGGTCATCTATTCCACCCCTCCTGCAATGAGCAGGAACTTCTTCAACTAGATCAGATTGTGTGAGCCTGGTCCAGCCTGACCTTGAATTTTTCCCGGGATGATGCTTCTACCACCTCTGTGGGCAACCTGTGCCAGTGTCTCACCAACCTCACTGTAAACAATTTTCTTCCTTATATCTAGTCTAAATCTACCTTCTTTTAGTTTAAAACCATTACCCCATATCCTATCATAGAATCCTCGAGTCCTAGAATCAAAATCATTAAGATTTGAAAAGACATCTAAGATCATCAAGTCCACCCATCAACTCAATACTGCCGTAACTACTAAACCGTGTCTCGAAGTGTAACGTCTACACATTTTTTTGAACACCTCCAGGGATGATCCTTCCACAGCTTCCCTGGGCAGCCTGTTCCAATGCTTCACCAGCAATAGGCCCTGCTAAAGTTTGTCCCCATCTTTCCTATAAGCCCTCTTTAAGTATAGAAAGGCCACAATAATGCTCAGAGGACCATGAGCTGCACACTGGTTTTGCTGATGCCTTGTGCCCTGCTGCCCTTCCCTCTGAGCACCAAGAGCCTCCTCCACCTGGAGGAAAAGGGCTGCATCCTGCAGACCAAAGTGGGAGCAGAAACATTCCCTTTTCCCAGTTGCCTTCTTTCCCTCACGAGTGTGCAGGAGATTTCTGAGTTTGAGGGTTCAAGGGGAGGCTGGAGAAGTTGATGGAAAAGGGTTATTAAGCAAAGAATTCCCTGAGCTGTGGAAGACTGAGGTTGGGGAACATCCTGGGGGAATTATCGCCTCCAGCCCCAATTCTTATACTCTCTCCCGTAACATCTGCACTTGGATGCTGCTGGGTCCCAGGCTAGCTGGCCCTTTTTTCTGGCCCGGTTCAGCCACTCTTTATCCTCACCACAGCTGCTGCCTGTGGAATCTCCAGCAGCAGAGCCCAGAGATGAGATCCTGCGGGGTAGGCGGCAGGGATGAAGGCAGAAGGTGTTCATCACCGGACCCGAAATGTCAGTTATTCACCTTCATTTACACCAAGTTCTTCAGACAAAGACACTTTGAAGGCACAGCACTTTGCACAGCATGGAGACCATAATTTTTGTTTTGCAGCAGGATTTGGAGGCTTTTGTACATTAACCCATGAGGGTCTAGAGTCAAGCCCCTACTTGTGTGAATACATATATAGGTATGTGCATGCTTGTGTGTTTGTGAGTGTGACATACACTAGCTCAAACCTAATTTCTCCAAAGCTTATTTACTGAATATTTTTAAGCGAGGAATGAGTTGGAGAAAAGCTGGAACTACTGGTGAATGGGTTAAAAAAGAAGATTTTTTTTTTTGTGCAGCTCCAGAAGTGAAGCACAGTTAAAAACACAGAACAAAAACCACCAAAAGACCAAGCGAAACAATTGAGTATTTTCCTTCCTGTGTGTTTGTTACAGTTCTTGCTGGCCATGCAAAAAAAAAGACAAAAAAAAAGCCAAAATAAAATCTGGCACACAGGTCATTATGTTCTTTGGGAATCAGAAATAGACTGAGTGGGCTTGGTAGGCAAACACACATTTCACAAGCTTCTTCTCGTCACAAAGCCAATATTTGCTCAGGAGAGAATTCTTCCTTTGGCTAATTAATATATTTTTGCTATTTATTGCTCACTGGATGGAAGTTTTGGAATGTGTAAGGAAGGGGGGAAACCTGGCAGCGTTCCTCACACTTATTACATTGCTGTTGAGGCCTCCAAGAAAAATCACAGCGCTGAGCGTACATTCCTTTCGTAAGCAAAATGGATCATCAGGCAACGGAATGGCTTCAAAGGAATGCGTGCATCATGCCTTTGACATTTTGTTACGGCTCCAGCAGGAGAGAGAAAAAAAAAGAGAGTTATGGATAAGTACTTTCCTTACGTCGTACATTTGTTCTTGCCCTTGCACTGTGAAGGAAGATTTCCACTTGGCACCTGAGACACTGGAGCCTCAGCTATTCCTCTTCCAAGCCACACGCTCGAGAAAAGCCAGAGAGTTTACATTAGGGAGGAACAGGAGGTGAAGGAAATTGTAAACTCGAGTGAGATGTTATAGGGCAGGTTGGATGCTGGTGGGTAGACTAACAAAAGTGGAATGTTATTGCTAAAATCTGGCCCCTTCCAAAAAACCAGTAACGTTGTCAAAGCCTTGAGTTTTTTCTGCTAGTTTCAGACATTCCAACATATGCTTCTTATTTTGTTTTTAATACTTACAGTCCATCCAGAGACAATTCATGGCAACTGTGGCTATTGTAACACTATATAAAACACGGGGTTTGATGACAACTGATATGAAGTGTGATTGAAAAAAATAATGCCCCCTGGTAATGATAATATTTCCTGCTCAGATTGGTCTCACGATAATAGGCCTGCTCCAGTGGTGTTTTCAGAGTTATATACAGGACTCTGGTATTACATTACAGCTGCTGCCTAGTTATACATCCGTGTGAATAGGAGGGAATAAATGCACATGCAGAAATACCAGAATGTCTGAAAACAGGGGACCAAACAGCCGCAGTTTCTTGATAGGCTCTTGGCAGGCGGATGAAATGTTGTCTGCTTGGACCCGACTGACCAGGGAAACGTCTTGTCTCATTTCAACAAGAACAGAGATGCAGCCTCTGGATCATGTCCCCAGGCATCCTGGGCTCTGCAGCCCCCCATCCTGCCCCAGCAACAAGCCTGGGTCAGATTGTCTCCCAAGCCAAGCTGCAGAGGTCAGAAATAGCCTGAAGCAGAAAACTTTGCTTGCAAAGGGAAAGGTGGATGTGGATAAGAAGCAGAGCGGCTCTGCATGGAGGAGGAGAGAGGGGCCAAAATCCTGCCTAATGGATGGAGATGTGAGGGTTCACTTTGTCCAGTTCCAAGAGGAAATACATTTGAATCCTTTGTTGTAGCTCTGCGAGCAGCCCAGTTTGCTGGCTTGTGGGGTTAATTCTCGCAGAGGAGCAGAGTCGTCGCTGGCTCTGGATACCAGCACTACTATGAGCCTGTTTATCTTAGGCTTCCCCATCTCATACTTCTTACTCTACGGCACTTATTAATCACAGCAGTGCCAGCAGAGCTGGGGACAGGCTCTCTTTTCTGCCCTCTGGCATTTAAGAACTTAAATCCTCATTCTTTCCAAAGGGTTCCAGGTTTCAGAGGTCAGTGGGTGTAAGTAGAGCAAGATGAGGGACCACTTTCCTTGGCCTGAAGTCCACAAATATCTATGTTGATGATAATATATGCCCGAGAGGCTGGCACTGCAGGACTCCAACACTGTGAGGATCTAGGTTTTGTCCACTGGCTTTCTGTGACTTGCAGCAAATTCCTTCCCTGATTAAAGGCCTAAATCAATGGATGTCAGATAAGGGCATCTCCCTACCATTTGTGTTTATGAGTCTAGTCCTGTATGGCAGTGAGGTCAGACGTCACAGTAAGGCAGCAGGTCAGACATCGAAGCCCAATGCATGGTTCATGCAACTCTGGGGCAGCTTGAAATGTTCAAAGCTGATTCCAGCTGTTGAAGTGACCACAACAGCCCTCAGAAGATAACTGCAGCTGGAAAAGTTCTCCAGAAAAGATGTGAGCACGGGAGAAATTCCTGAAGGAAAACAAAAAGGGTCGTTTCTTAACAACCTGGGTTGCTTTGACTGTTCAACCTTGTTTTTACTCCACAAAACAAATCTGGGAGCAAATGAGGGTAAAACGCCTTGTTTTCAAGGCTGGTGGGAATCTGGGGACCTATGAAACTGGCCTGTAGGATTTCATGAATGTCTTAAAGAGGCCCATGCCAGGTAAATGTGATATCAACAAGAAAGAACAAGATGATGCAGGCACATGCAGAATCCCACAGAAATTCAGAGCCCTTGGACCTGATGGCCCAAGACCACATCTCTGGCAGTTATCTAAGCAGGGGGATGTGAGACGAAGTCGGCAAACAAGATCTGATCTTGCTCTGAAAGGAGGGAACTGAGTCACCCAGATACGCACTAACATCAAGGGGAAACTTCAAAGAGGCCAAAAGATTCAGGATCAAGGACTCCAAGGAAATATCTTCAAAGGCAGAGCAATCTGACCCTGGGGCTGGGAAGAGTGTTAGTGTCCACCCTCTCCAGCGTGACGGTGGAAGGGGAAATTATGCAACTCTCAAAAGTCTGCAAATATGAGCAAAGACACATGGAAATTAGGTATCATTCACAACAACTGGCAAAATGCCTCGGAAGCAGAACCAGCTGAGGTCCCCACCACTCTCATGAGGGAGAGGACAGGAATTTTTCTTGTCAAATCCCGATGGCGTGAACCTTTGGGATCACAGATATTGGTAGTGAAATTTCCAACCAGGTTTTTTATTCTTCCCAAACTGTCTTTCACAACTGCGTCCTTGCTCTGTAAATTGTGTCAAGCTGCTGCTGCAGAAGGGCCCTTGGTTCGTGTCTCAGTGATGCCACGGAAGGACAGTGAGCATGGAGGGCATTTAAGGGGGTGACTAAGCTAGGTCTTCCTACGTAGTTTCACATCCTTCTCCAGAGCAGCAGAGTTGATTACCACACTGTGTCTGCCTTTGGCTTTGACCTCAGAGGTTTACTTCAGCCTGAAGTAGAAGATGTCTAGAACAAAGGGATGCAATTTGCTCTAGGTTTGTTGGCCAATATCATGGAAGCTCATTTCCCTGTCAAAGATTCCAATCCCGTTGTAAGCCATGACATTGCAACATGCTTTGGAGCCAACCCTACAGCTACGTGACCAGTGAACACATGCACTGCGTTAGCAAAATAACCGGGAGGAAACCTCTGGAGGAGACGGCTCTGGAGCCACTTGCCCAAGCAGGGCCCCGGGGCAAATTTATCTGGCACCAAAGGCAAAGTGGAGATTTGCTACCAAATGGGACAACAGGTCACAGGAGTAGAGGGAATAGCTTGTAACAAGGTGAAGCACAACCAGCTGTGTTCCCGGAGTCAGCGCGTGAATCTGAGCCTGACTCCTCCAGCTCTGAGAGAGCTTGGACCCCCAGCATCAGTGATGGCCAGCCATGGTGTGATTTGAGGGTGTCCAGGGCTGATTACTGGTGGAAAACCTCCAGACCAGTTTTCATGTGCACTAAAACTTTGGGCTGCGCTTGATGATGGGGGATAGGAAGAACAGCACAAAGGATTGAGATGCTGGGACCAGGCACCCCGTGCACTCAAAAGCTGCAGAAGAGAAGTGCCCACAGGGCTGGCACAGTTTTGCACACCGGGCACAGCACACACCTTGCCGACACGTACATCCCGCTGCTCAGCCTTAACATCATAGCTCCATCCCCAGGGTACCAAGGCCGGCTTCATCCAGATGGCACAAGGAGCTGCAGAATTGGCTGAGAAACATGCCAGCAACTGCCGCACGAGCTCTCAGGGGGCTGCTGCTTGCCAGGCCCTGCTGCACCTCGCCCCATCTTGCCCTGGTTGCCGTGCTCCCGTGGGTAGCTAGCACAGGTAGGCACCTTGCCCAGATCAGCCCTGGGCAAACACCAGCACCCAGCTGCGTGGGTTAGCTGTCTGCCAGTGATAAAAATCACAGAAAAGAGATGTGTTTTTCTGTTAACGGCTGTGATTTTTATTTTTATTTTATTTTATGCCTACCAGCCTCTCCTGAGCACTACTCTGAGGGGAAAAAATATATTCCCAGTTAGAGGCACAGTAAGGATGGTTCACCCAGCAGAAAGCAGAAAATATTCCCATGGCCCTAGAACCATGTGTGATTTTGACAGACGTCACTGTGTCTGTTTCTCAGTCTGATTTCTATTTGGGACCAAATGCAAGAAGCATGAGGGAGCTTGATCTCCTCTTTCCCCTTGGCCAGAAGACCTAGGCTCTGAAACAAACCACTTGCCAGAAAGCATGGGCTGACTTCTCTGACCATGTATTACACAGGCTCAAAAAGTTCAAAGGAGACACATCCCCAAGTGCCGGAGAGATGTAGGGAACCTGACAACCATGGCTCTGCCCCGGGGCAGTGTGGAATGTCCTAAAACTGATTAACACCAAGGCTGAAGTTGGTTGATATGACCATGGGGATAATTTAGAGATTCTGCCAGCAGCACACTGTGGTGGCAGAAATGCTAGTCCGGCAGAAGAAGGAGGAGCAGTCCAGATAGTTGATTGGGTGTGAAGACTGAGGGGACCACATCTCATGTCCCTGCTCCTCAGGTAGTTCCTAAATAGGTCGCGTCAGCTGCCAGCATCTCAAGTGGGGACACCTGCAGAAAGAAGACTACTAGATGCATTCAGGAAGATGTGCACAGTGTGAGGCCATGGGAACACATTTTTTTTCTACTGGAAATACCTAAAAATCTTTTTGCAGAAAGTCCCTTACCAGCTCTGAAGCTCTTGTCTAAAGCCTTCTCTCTCTCCAGGCCTCATACCATCTCCTTTCTTGCCCTGGCAGAGGAGACTGAAGCTGCTTTTGGCTGTTGCTACCTTTCCACTCCCCAGGCCTTGCACTTGAGGGGGTGCCAAGCAGAAGCTGTTGTGAGTCCTGGCTGGAGAGAGCCTCTGTGTTGTGGGAACTCTGCAGGCACCCCATCTCTTCTTGCCAAACAGCTGGGCTTGCAGCTGGTAAAACTGTCTCCCTTGCTTTTCAGGTGGATTGGGAGCAGAAAGAACCAAAATGGGCTTTGCCAAAAGGAGAGCTCCTGGCTTCAGTAAGAAAACAGGAGAAGAAGGCAATGCTATTGTCTAGATGTGATGATGCTTATTGCCTGTAGAAACCATGGCAGAACTATGAAAAGAATTCTGCCTGTGCCATGGATATGAAGAAATGAGAAGACTTGAGACAGGGAATACACCCTGCACCCTGAAGCATGTTTCATGCAAAAAGGCTGTTCATAACTCTCAGAGGAAATAGCTAATTTGGTGCCTTTTAAACGCACTAAAGGGGATGTTTCTAGGTTAGGCAGCATCTCCCTGTTTTACGTTGAGTTGCATCCCATCCATGCAACACTAAATCACGTAAACATCAGCAGCACAATGTGCCCATTGATGGAGGACCTGAAACAAAACAGTTCTGCCCAGCTTTACATGGATTGTTGATCTCTGAAACTGTTGTGCAATTCTGAGCATTGCTTGTATGTATATGTACCTTATTATTAATTTATCCTTTGGGATTGCATCCTGCAAGGGCAAAGTCTATTTATAAAACAGTTATGTGGGTGTACTTAAAGAGTGTGCGCCAAAGTCAAGTGAAAGTCTGTTTCGGCAGTGATTTAGATGACAGGGCTCTGTGCTGGTGATTTGGCCCAATGTCTTCATAGCAGAGGCTGTAGGACTCTCGTCCATAGATTTCCATATGAAACCTATAACTTCTGGTGGAGGATTTCCATTCCCTCCCATGAACTCCTCTGGGCCAAGCACACTGTAAATTAACTTGCTTTATTTAAGGAGCCAAACACCTTCTGTCTTCATTCATATTTGAATTTGTGGCTTGGGCCCATCTCCAACTGTATTGTAAAGTGTCTTTTATTTTTCTCTGTTAAGGTGTAGACAGAGCCAACAGTCAAGAGACGACATCCAATGTATTTTGTCTCATGTTCACATTCAACATGCCCTTTGAATTCCATGCGCCCGTACTCAGAAATGGGTTATTTGGAGGAGGAAGAGTAGGATACAGCATTGATTCCCTGTGTTTTCTAGAGGAATATTGCACAAGATTTGTTGTGTGATTGGGCGCTTTGGCTCACAGGGTGAGAGAAGGAAACCAGATCCCTTGAGAAGATCTACCCTAAGCCTCACCACATGAGGGGAAGGCTGGAGTGGGGACCGCTGCCTCTGTCCCCAGCCTGCAGAAGTTTGTGACTAAGAAGGCAGAGCAAAACACGGACGACAAAGAAGAGATCTACCGAAAGATACCAAAGCCACTTGTCTCTGCTGCTTTTTAAACTGAAGGGCAGCCACTGTGTGGATGTGAGGTGAGGGCATGGGTCCTCCTCACTTCGGATCCGGCCTTTTTGCTGCCCCAAAAAACCCACACAACAGCACTGGTGATCTGGATAGAAGGGACTGCATCCACCTCAGTGCAGGGTTTCAAGTGTTCATTCCAGTTCCATCATTTCCATGGTGTTCTCTTTGAAGCTGCTGCGAGCAGCCAGGTCAGCCCGTTCGTGCATGGAAGTAACCCCATGCCAGCAGGAAGGCAAGCAAAGAGGGTGAGATGTGGTTTATAAACACTGCCAGGTCAAGCAGGGCATGGCTTGGCTTCCCCTGAATCCTGCAAGACAGGAACCATATAACAAAGGAGTTTTTTGGTTTTATCAACAATGGTGCCTGGACACCAAAGGGCTGAGAGTCACACGCTGGTGGTGGTTAGAAAAAAAGTAAAATGCAATAAATTCTTACCTGTCAGGAGAGACCTCAGCTCAAGCGTGCAGATATTCTTGAAAATAACAAGTCTTTCTGGTTTGTTTTGTAGTATTTATGATGAAAATCGGATGTAGGCTGGTTAAAGATACGCATAAAGCATGGAGAATGGAGGATACCACTGATACATGGATTTTGGCCACAGCCTCATGAGTGCTTCTATCGCTTGGATGGGCTTTCCCTCTGTTCCACATGTACCTCTGGGAAGAAAACCACAGCATCACAAAAACCAGCAGAAGAAGGGAGGTGATTGTCCCTCTGTACTCAGCACTGGTGAGGCCGCACCTTGAGTGTTGTGTTCAGTTTTGGTCACCTCAGTATAGGAGAGATATCGAGGTGTTGGAGCGAGTGCAGAGGAGGCAACAAAGCTGGGGAAGGGCCTGGAGAACAGACCTTATGAGGGGCGATTGAGGGAGCTGGGTCTGTTCAGTTTGACAAAGAGGAGGCTGAGGGGGGATCTCATCATGCTCTACAATTACTTGAAAGGACATTGTGGAGAGGTTGGTGCTGGTCTCTTCTCACAGGTAATTAGGGACAGAACCAGGGGGAATGGTTGCAAGTTGCAACAGGGCAAGTTTAGGCTGGGCATTAGGAAGAAATTCTTCACGAGGAAGAAATTCTTCACGGAGAGAGTGGTCAGACACTGGAACAGACTGCCTGGGGAGGTGGTTGAGTCGCCATCCCTGGATGTGTTCAAGTGTCATTTAGATGGGGTGTTGGGTGATATGGTTTAGGGGTGAACTTGTAGTGTAGGGTTAATGGTTGGACTCAATGATCCCAAGGGGCTTTTCCAACCTGAATTGTTCTATGATTCTATGATGAAAAAGGATTGTTATTGTTCCCTCTGGGCCCAGAAATGAAGCTATCAGCTGATCTTTAAAAAATAACAACCTTTTGCCCCTTCATCTCCTCCTTTAGCAGATTTCCACACAGGCTTCTCTGAGGAAAGAAGTGGGCTGGTTTCACACACCTTGCAGATTTGTGCTCTTGTATCTGTCTCCCTCCAGCAAGAAGCTGAAACCCTCTGAAATGCGCTGGGATGCAGGAGCACAGATTCTTGGACTCTCACATACCAGCTATACAGGAACATTTCCTTATTTCAATTGCTCTGGCTTTTGAGGACACTGAGCATGGTTGGTTTTAGGGCACAGAGGGGGTTTAGATGAAGCAGGAAGATTTAAGCTGGAGCAGTATTCAAGTGTGTCGAATCGGTTTGTGATGGGCACATCACCCTGCGCCTCTGCATCCTCCCATTACACAGAAAATCCAAGAGGTTTGCAAAGATGAAGAAAGAAAGAAGGAAAATCAGCATTAAATGGGATAGTACCAACTGACTGCTATTTCATTTCTCAGGAGAAATTTATGATGTGATCTTTAAATCCTCAAGAGACAAACCTGAACAGCGTTTTCTTCCTTCTGGGCAAAAATCTTGGAACTCTTAAAAAGACATTGTATTTCACAGCTCAGCAATCCAGCAGCATTTAAATAACTGGAGAGAGAAGAGGAATTTTTAAACAAGTAGGGTTTTTTTTAAAATTTTTTTTAAGACTCTACACAGTCAGAATTCAGGGAAAATAAATAAATTCTAACATCTGGTAATTAATAGCTTATGAGTCAAAGAAAAGTTGTCTACAAAGGCAGTTCACGAGAGTGCAGTTTTTTCCTTGTCTCATATCTCTGAATATCACTGCTTTCTCATTAAAGCAAAAACTCTCTGGATATGGCATTTAACTGTGTTTCTGCTGCTGCATTTTAGGAATACAAACAGTAGGATCAATATAGAAATTGTCCAGATACTCTGGTTTTCTGTCTCAGTTTTGTCTTCAGCCGGGACTGGTACAACTCCATGGAAACATCAGACTCTGCTGCTCCATCTTGGTGAACCCAAGCAGTGGCAGCAACTTATCACGTGGATGGTTCCTCCTCCTGGTTGCATCTGAGCTGCTCAGATACCAACATCATTTGTCCTCAGAATTGTTCCTGAGGCAGAGAAGGTTTGGATTTTTTTTTTTTTTTACCCTTGTTTTATGGGAGGAGAACTGCAGCATTGGGTTGAAGTGACTTGCAGAAGGTCACAAAGACAAAGCAGGTGTCTACCAATGTACCCAAAACTGTAACCACAAAACTTTCCACTTTTAACACTGCTGAGGAACAGAATCAAAAGACAAAAGCCCAGTGTAATACTTCAGTACGGGTGTCACCCATGCCATCACAGTTTCAAGGATGGCATAAAAATATTCAGACCAAATTAAATTTGTAGGCCTTCAAGAAGTGCGAAGCAGAATCTTTGATTTCCAGGTAGGAAAAAAAAAAAAAAAAGCCTTAAAGAGCTTGAAGCTTATACCAAACTGCAAAGAACCACAGGGTTTTTCAAAAGTATTCATGGCACCCATACAGCCAAAAGGGTACTTTGCATCCTGGCGTGGGTGAGGATTATATGAAAGGTGAAGAGGCTTCTCACACAGCAAGCAGTACGTATGTAGGCACCTGGACAAGACGTGGCTCGATGTAAGTATTTAAATCTGACTTGCTCCCCATGCAAATTTCCCTGAGCTGCTCTGTGACAGACCTGCTGCAAGCAGAGGCACCTCATGGCTCCTGTACTTGTTGCTGGCTTGCTTACCCTTGCGGTGTGTGTCCTTCATCATATCTGCAAAGCAATTTCCTTTTGGTGACACTTGAAACACTTGGAGTCCTCTCTGCTGTGTGAAAAGTTGGTTGACACCTTGTGGCATAAAGACAAAGTTAAGTTGCCATGGACTTTCAGGGTGAGGTTAAGTATGGAGTGATACCTGCCCAGCTGGGACCAAGCCTGCTCAGGCTGTCTCCTCTCTTGCCTCTGAGCTACTGGCTGCAGTGCAGGTCAGCTGGGAATATGTTTATTCCAAGGAGGAGGAAAAGGCAAAGTGAAATTAGTGTTAAATCCATCCAGGGACTGAGAGGCATGCAGACAGCTTGCATTCTTCACAACTCCATTGTCTACAGCTGAGCGAGCCCATTGGAGCAGCCAGGGTGCCATATATAGTCCTATTGGACCTCAAGACCGAGGATCAAAGTGCTACCCTGACATCTCACCTAAGAAATTAAAGGCAATTTGAAGAGCAGACACGTTTTCTCAGCATGCACTGCCCAAGTGGCAGGTGACATCCCGTAATTTTCAAGAAAGGACTGACAGTCCTGAGAAAGGCAGACAGGAAACTAATTTAAATTTTTCTGTGACCCTCATTGCTTTGAAGGGCAGCTAACCTCAGGTCAACCTTCCAGCTAACACAAAAGAGCAGAAAAGAGTGTTCTTCACCTGGACCTTGGCACTTTCGAGTATTTTGAGTGCCTCGTGTTGTTTGGGTGGAAAACGTTATTATCTCACTCTCCCTATCACACTCTGGTGACAGGACACTAAATTTTGACTAGTTGGAGTTCAAAGGAGATAGGTTTATGTGGCAAAGGGGTCTGGACTCTCTGATCAGCTGAAATAACTGGTCAAACTCCCATAGACTTAACGCCAGGAGTCCTCAGGGAAATCAGTGGGAGTTGTCCTGCAGGCTTGAGCTGCGGTGGCTTAAACAAAGCAAGGGAAGGGTTTCTTAGTGAGACATGGAAAGAAAGAAGTCTCCTCGTAGCAATTAAAATATAGAATTCTACTTGAAAGTGATTAATATTTCTAGTGTCTACTTATGGCCAAGCCACATATCCCCAGCCCTACCAAATATGAGCTTAAATACACAACACTCTCCGGAGTTACTTCTCAGTTAATAATTTATGTATTCTGGCAACAGATCAATGCAACTAGAAACTAGTTTAGTAACTTACCTTCGGGGTTGTCTATCTATAAACACTGCAGATTCCTAAGTTAAACAGAACCCAATTGTTTTCCCGTGTAATAGAGATCAGGGCCTGATTTATATAGTTAATTTAAATGGTAATCTTAAAGAGTTGGGAAAAAAACAACCTGTATCATTAAGGGTTATGAAAGAGAGAGAAACTATTTACTACTAGATTCAGAAATATGTGATATAAGTAAGTGAAGATATAATGCAAGTATCAAGACAAAAGTAACAAAATGGTATGGGCATGTGTTGTCTGTGCTCATATAAGAGCACATTAGTCCTGGCTGATTTTTCCTGAGGTTACCCTGCACCCACAGAACAGTCTGATGCTGGGATTTGTGTGCAAGTGTGCAGCCCAGATTTTTGCCATTTTAACACCAGACTGAGGCCAGTGTCAGAAAGCAAGCAGGGCCTGCCTTTCTGCAGCTAAGCCGGGAGTTTAAGTGAAATAAGAGTGTCCAGACTTGCCCCTTCTCCTTAATCATGTCTGGAGAACAGAGTGGACAGAAGCCTTTGTGGATGGCTCGTGCACTGAAATACCGCTCGCATCTGAAAGCGCCTTGCAGTGACTAATTAGCAGGCATCTGTTACAACTTGTTGAGCCTTATCTTCATTTTCATATGCTCTATTTTGGAATGAAGTTTTATTTAGGCTCCGGCTCCTAAACGTTGCTCAAGAGTCACATTACAGGATTAGCCTTCCTGACACAGGGGAGGGGATGCTTTGTGGTTAGCAGCCCAGAGCAGGAGTCAGGAGGCTTGACCCTGTCCTGGCTGCTGCCTCGTCACCTGCTCTGAAGCTGCTCACTTGACTCACACAGCTAAGCCTGCACAGATAGGAAGGCTTAGTGCATGTCTACGGAGCATTCAGAAATCCTCTTTTAAAAGCTGCCATGTAAATAGTGATTTGATAGTTCTCAGATGCTGCTGAAATACCCTCCTGCAAATTTCTCCTCCTGCAAAGGGAGCCGCACGGTTTCCCTCCCCGGCTGCAGGTGCTCGTTCTCAGGGGCAAAGCCTTAAAAGACTCATCTCTGCCCCATCAGTGCTTCACGTTGGCTAGAGTCAAGGCAATCAGGGCAGGGACCTCTAGATGTAAAAACCACAGACCCTTGAAGCTATAAGCCTCTAGATGGGATAATCAAAGATACTCTTTTTGTGGGCCAGCTTGGAGGATTACAGATCCTCAGCCACATCGTGCAATCTTATCTCTGGACATTGCTTATGTCAATTGTGAGTTCTCCGGCTGCTCGTGCACATGCGTGGAGGGGAACTTCCAGATCCTGCGAACCGACTCACCTGAACCCTTCTTTTTTTTGTGTTTATGGAAGGAAATCCAGCGAAGGCTCTTCAGAGGCAAATGTGTGGAAGTTTGGAAGATACTGCACAATGTGCAAAGCTTGCCTGCGTGGGAGGTCACACCACAGCAGTGAGAGCTGTGAGCACACAGCCCCTGAACAGGACTAGAAAGGTTTCATTGCATTTTGAGATGAAGCAATGGAAGTGATTGTTCCAACAGGGCATGGGTTAGGAAGAAATCCTTGCCCAAGCTGGGTAGCAACACAGGCCTTCTTAGCAGAATGAAGGCAGAGCCTGTATCTGAGCCTTTGCTGAGAGACCCTATAGATCTGCATTTTATCCCTGCCTGTGTGGGCACTTTAGTTAGGAATCATCTGCACAAATATATATAATCATCTGAGGCACCCTTACGCTCAAAGAAGAGGACTAGGAACTTTGGGGTGCTGTTCTTCTGGTGTATTTTAGGCATCTCTTGTAGGAGGAGATGAATTGCACTGCAGACCTCAGTGGGCTGGTCTTTAATAACTAGTTGAGCGAGGGTGACTAACTTGAATGATGCTGCCTGGATACAACTATCTGAAGGAATCATTAGAGTATCAATCCATTCGCCTGGAATCGTAGTCACATCCTCACAGTTCAATTTAAAATGCCTCCAAAGTGAAATCAACTCAAACGGGAAAAAAAGCAAAAAAAAAAGCCCTCTCATTTCAGAGACATTAAAATAAGTGGGAGTGTGAACATATGCGTGTGTCCACATGGGGAACTACTCTGGAGTCTCTGCAGTTCTTTAAATACTCAGTGAACATGATGCCAGGTTCACCTCCCCTCCCCTACACATGCTCTTTGATACACATAGGCTGCACACTTTGTTTTACTGTTTTTTGTGGAGGTGACTGGAGTGGAGAAAGCTGATGGCGAGCTCCAGGATCCTGTAATGGATAACAGAAAGCAATGCCAATCATTTATACTCGTTTATCAAGTGGCAGTTGGCCTGACTGTGGAGTGAAGGCAAGCTGCTCATGGTTGACACCCACTAAACCACATACTGTTTTAAAAAACAACATTAAATTGAATTTTTGGAGAAATCCTATTTCTTTACAGGCAGTATCCCTCAGCCTCTGTACTGGTGTAGTAGAGCTGAGTAAGAAGATAGCCCACCAGTTTGGAAACCCCCTGATCTTATTGCATTAGAAGAGATGAAGTATCAAATCTTTCTCCTATCTACACTGATGAATTGACTTCAGGTGAGCTACCATGGTTGAAAATTAGGCATGACTAAAGTACAGTTTGGGCCCTGTTTGCGTGAATTACATGCGTGTGTTAAAAGAAACACAAAACCTTCAGATTTTGAGAGTGAGATAAAAATTCAGCTCTTCTGCTGGCTTTCCTGGAGCGGTTTTTGAAGCACGCCTTGCAGAGGTGAGAAGGCGGTTGCAAGGTTTCCCACCAGCCCTGCTCATGTCCAGTGGAGGTCAGCTCGTGTGGTTTTCACCTTGGACATCGTGACCTGCAGCGTGACAGGCACGGCAGCGAACGGCTCACACGTGTGCCGAGGCCAACTTCTCCTTCAGGCCTTTCGATGGAAATTCTCATTGCTTTTCTCTCAAGAGAAGAAACCCAGACACTAAATATATATTACCAAGAAAGTTCCAGGGACAGAGAATAGCTCCCAAAAGCCCGACGCTCTGATGCAGACACAGAAAAGGGACATTAGTGGACGTGGACTCAGAGCGAGGACAGAATTGTGATTCAAATTTGCAGAAATCTCCTCGCAATAGCTGTGAGTTTAAGAGCTCACAGTTGTGTCCCTCATTTACCACTGACTTCTGGCAAGAAGTGAAGCTGTTTAGGGGACAGTCTGATAGAGGAATCTCCATATTTTAACAAAAGGCTTTAGAGACAGAGATCCCGAAAGCCTCGTTAGAAGGGAAGCTCTCCCCGAAGCGCAGGTAGTTCTGGCAGGGGGACCAAAGAGCTGCCACCTTTTTTCTCCCTCACACCTAATTGCACTTGACTTCTTTACTGCGCAGCATCTTGGTTTTGAAAGGTGATTGAGAGGTGGCACCCCCCAGACCAACCTACTGACCAGCTGCTGAGGGGCATTTCTGGGATGGGGAGAGGCGAGGTTGTCCCCAGGCTGTGGAGCACATCAGACAGCTGCTTTCCACCTCCTGGGACTTCCAGCTTTGTGCCACACGATTTAAGACACAAAGGGCATTCAGCGCCCCATTTTGCCAGCAGTCTGATCCCATCTGTGTGGGTGCACGGAGGACTGAGTGCGTAGGATCCCTCTGGGGTGTTAGTCAGAGGAATTGCTCATTTCTGGATGTGACCTCAGCCATGACCTAGGCACCATGTCACTTCTAGCTGACTGAGTGCAGGAGCAACTCTGGTCCCCCAAAGATACTACAAAGTTAAAAGTGAGGTGCTCACAGCACCTTCAGACCTGGGTTTCTGCTAAAAGGTCTATATGTTGAACTTAAATGAGGTTTTTGGCATGCCCCTTAGTCTCTTTGATGTTTAGTTCCCAATAGTAAAATGGGGATGTTAGTATTCAGTCCTTTTTCTTCTTTTTTTTTTTTCAGACAAGATTCACCATTGCTCTTTATTGGACCTGCAGTAATAAATGCAAAATAATTATACCCAAAATAGGCCTGCAAATTAATCCATCATGAGTAGTGTAGACTGCAGGACTTTTTCAAAACTAATTATTGTTTTATGCAGTAGACTTTCTAAATAATATGAGCTAATAAAGCTTCAGAGAAATACCAGGACACAACAATTTCATATCCTGATTGGGACACTGGGAAGTAACTTGAGTCGTTCTACTCCTGAATCAAATCCCCTTTCAGCTGCCCAGCTGGGTGACCCTGCACAGATCCTACCAGTACTGAGAAAAATCCAGTTAAATGGAAATGTTTTGCAGACTCAGAAAATTTAAGAAGCAGGACAGTGGTATTTGTCATACCTTGGGGGAAAAAGGATGATAGAAAGAAAAAAAAAATTGTTCTAAAGATAGTGAATTTTAGCCTTTCCTACTACTTTTTTTTTTTTTTTTCCCCAGAAGATCTGAACAAGTAGCAAAGATTAAAAGAAGTGGGTTAATCAAATTGTGTGCCTGGACACCGAGGTTGCTTTGGCTGAACAATGTGTCTGTCCTAATTAAAGAAAACTTTTGCAGGGGGTAGAGATGCGCTTGAGTCCTTGCATGTTTGTGTTGGTCACTTACTGAACATGGGAAGCTGTGGCTTTGCTTTTTCCTTCAGAGAGGATAAAAATACACATACCGCACATTTGGCGTTTTATTTCTCCATCAGAGGGGAGGGTAATTTTTCAGCAGGCAGTCGTCCCTTCTTCTGTTTTTTTTTCCCTTTTCTTTTTATTTGAAAGGAGCATTTGGTACGGATGGAAGATGCCAGCATGACACTTCTTTTTCCGAGACCAGAGGATGAGAGGATGCCTTGGGCAGCTGCAGGGTGAGATTCTCCCCACGAGTGTAGCTCCAGCTTTGACACGACCCCCCCCAGTAATTCAGCAGCCTCTGGAGCCAGAGCGAGCGACTCCGGTTCACAATCCACAAAAGTTTCTTGGAATCAGTAGAACTCATAAAAAAGAGCAGTACTCACTGCTGGGTCAGCTACTGACTGAGCAAACAGATCTCTATTCACAAGGACAACCCAACTACATGTTGGTTCAGACAGTGGAGAGGGAAGGCTCTGGCTTCATCCTCATCATCATGGAGAAACATTTATATGGCTCCATCCTCGCCATCACAGAGAAACCCTTCTAGGAGGCTACGGTTTCCTGGTTAATCGCGAGAATAAGTGGGAGTAAAGTCTTTCTTTTCAGAAGACATTAAAAAAAAAACCCCAAAACCCCAAATGTGAGGGGTTTTTTTCTTGGGGGGTGTGTGCCTTTCATGACTTTACTACTGCTGGAGCTTTGGGCAGCATTCCTGTCACAGCAGTCACACCTGCCCTGAAGGAGATGGTGGCGAGGCCAACCACTGTGCTTTGCTGGGCCCTTTCTGTCAGGGGGGACATCTGCTAAAACCAGCTGTGGCAGCGGCTTGTGAGTGATGGAGAGCTGAACTGGGACTGCGATTCAGCTCATTAAAAGCACCCCGGGGGCTGCTATGGTTATTTGCCCCCTGTAGTGCTGGCATTTTTAAGGCCAGGTCAGAACTCATTGCTCCAGGCTCTGCGCTCTACACTTTGTCAAAGGACGCGTATTTAGCCTGTCCCTCATCTTTATCCACCATGTCGGAGGCAGGGACCTGTGTCTGAGCAGAATCCCATCCCTCCACTCCTCTCCTCCGAACAAATGTGGTCAGCGGGAAACAAAGCCCAGAGCAGCAGCACGTTCCCCTGCGAGCAGACGGAAAGTTTCAAAGGCACAAAGGGTATTTAGGCACCGACTTCAAAGTCAATAAGTTGGATGCTGGGAAAAAAAAAAAAATCTCCCCCGTAGCCTTTATGTCATGCCACTTAATAAGTAATTAAAAGCTCAAAAATCATGAGTCTGCTGCTTTCATTACTTCCTAAAGCACACTCGATACATCATCGCTCTGTGAAATGCTTCACATGCACCGCATCCTACTTTAAATATGCCAAACAGTGAAGTGCTTAGCATTACAAAGGCAAAGACATCAAGGAAGCTTTGATAAAATCTGCTGAGCAGACAAACATCTCACTGGTTGGCACTAGCCAGGCTAGGTTTTTATTCCACGATGATTAAAAACATTTCAAGTGAAGGCAGCTCAGCTTGTATTTTAGACACAAGACCATTAGGTGACAAAGAGCAAAACCTTTCATTACCGGGGTGCTGGCTAAAGGGGATTAACCCACTCCGCGTTGTGGCTGCTGTAAGGCAAAGGTTACTCAGAAATTTCTCTTTTTTGGCAAAGGGAACTTAAAAAAACAGCTGGACGGCTTTGCAATGTTGATGACAGAGAAGGTGGGAGAGGAGATTGGGAAGGAGATGCTTCGTTTCCCAGTCCCACAGTGATGTACCTGAGATATGCTTGCAGGGTAGGGCACAGCTTTTCTGAAACAGTGAGGCTGACATCTGTGCTGTTGCGAAAAGCTGCTTGTAAAATAGACCAGAGCGGGCTTTATTTTTCCCTCTCAGGCTCTGTTTGTGGTAGAGCACGTCTGGCTGTAAGCTTTGGATAGCACTCAACATGGTGAAGCCCCAATGGTGACAGGGTGTGTTCCCGTGATATAAATAGTCATTTAAGATGAGCTAAATTTGCTCGGTGAATCACTTATTTGCTAAAAATGTGGTTTCAGGGTGGCCACAGTTATTTGCCAGATATGATGCATATTCTCAAACATTTTTGGATTAAATGACAAAATTTGGAAATGTTGAAGCACTTCATTTCAGCATTTCCAAAAACGCACACACATCTCAGACTGTGTTAGTCTCATGAGTCGGAGGAAACAACCACAAAATGGAGGAGAAGATAATAACATTTCTCTCCCCAGCTACCCCCACAGCCCAGCGTTTTCAGGATCTGATTAGGAAATCTCATGTCCTAGGAGAGTGCTCCCTACTGTGATAATTATGGGGTACTCTGACCTGGGTGCTGCTTGTTTTCTCCAGTTGAAATTACTTCACTTTGTAAGAATAATTAAATACCCACTGGAGGAGAGCAAAGGTGACAATAGTTTTGTGGTTAGAGCACTCCCCTGGGATGTGGGAATTCTCCCAAGAGCTGCATCAAAGAGTAGTGTTTATACAGAGTGGAACAATTCCAGAAGAAAAGGTTGAGAGAGGCTGCAGGTTACCCTACAGCCTGGTCATTGGAGATATAGGAGATAATGACAGTGTAAGGGCTTGGAGCTGGTCTTGCACGGAGCAGGTAATTGTTTGACTATGTGGGATGCAATTGTGCGAGCCCTTTCATGTAGGTCACAAAAATGTGGTTAATTTGGTTCTTCCACTTCATCCCAGAATAAGAACATTTCGTAAACCTCAGGCAGTCTTTTAGGATGAGGAGAAACCCTCCCCACCTCCTTGGAGCTCCCTCATTCAACTCCCGTTTCTACCCAGTGGACAAATTGGTGCACCTCAACACCTGAGGGTGGTTGCACCGGGGAAGCAATGATGACTTTTCATACTGTGGCTGTGATAAACTCCATTACCACAACCCAACGTCACCAGCTCTTCCCATTTTTCTAAGGAAGCTATGGGAAAGCTCGGCACACATAAGCCAGTCTGCTCAGAAGCTAGGACTGCAAGTCCCTCAAAGCAAATGGTAAATAATAATTCAGGTCTCATTTTCTGTATTCATAGCAAAAAAAAATTTTAAACAAAGAAATCACAAGTACATATTGTCCCTTACAGTGTTGCATGGGGGGATATATTCAGTGTAAGTTTCAAGCTTCCCAGGAGATGCAGAAAGACACATAGTTCTTAAAGAAAGCTGAGAGGGTCATCAGTTGCTTGCCTCCAGGAGATAGGGATGTGAGCAAACTATCAAGTAACATGGAACATGCATATTTTCTAGCACCTGAAAAGCTGAGGTTTCTACAGAGCAAACCACCGCATACTTGTGGGATTAGGCATGTTAAAGGAAAATGTACTCTGCCATTCAGGCTATATATATATATATAGTATGATGAAGGGCTTGTTCCTCTGCTTTGGCTGGTCTCTCTCCATTTCATGGGAGAGAAGGGTGGTTCCTTTTTGCCTCCTCATTTGTCCTTGTGCAAGACTGATAAAAGCAGAGAATGAGCTGAAATCAATGTTATCACCTCACAGGATCAATAGTAAGAGAGCTAAAAAAATAGTATGTGGAAACTTTCATGTTTATGAACTCTTGCTTATGAACAATTAACTCAAGCTGAGTGCAGACTCTTTTGGAGAGGGTGTGTGTTGGTAGAAATATTTAATAGGCCATTTAAACCTGGCTAGAAATAAAGCTATGCAGAAGCACTCAAGTAGGAGAAAAAATCCTGAATGAAATGCTCCCGATCACACTGGTTTCAGTGGAGGAGGGAGTCTCACAGTCATGAAGACATCTCCCTCTCCTGTTCTGTCCTTTGTGCAGTGAATTAAGGAGGTCTTGTGGCCCTTCCAGACTTATGCTTTTCTCACTCTACTATGATACCCAACTTAGTGAGATCATCTGGTCTTTTTCTATGTAATGTGTGACTCTCAAAGAAAGCAGAGGTGCAGATATTGAAAAGCGGGGCCCAGGAGGGTGTAATTCAAGTTCACTCACTCAGGGAGAGAACTTGGATTTATGCGAAGTCAAGCTCAGGCAGGATTTACGCTTTTGGGCACGGCTCTGAAGTGATGCTCTGAAGTGCTCCTGTACTGGAGCTAATGTGTATGGGGCAGGTTTTGAGTAATGACCATGTAAACGTCTTGGGGTGTTATTCCACCAGCCATCTCGCCTGCTGGCGGGGGATCTGGTATGCTGGGCACGTGGGATCTTATGCACTTCCTTGTTATGAAGAAAAGAGCGGAATGGTGGAACTCCTTGAGCTGCTCGGGCAAATCAGCCCCTGAAAGCAGTTCAAATCTGCAGGCAGCTTTGTTTCTCCTCCTGCAGGGAATGGATGTGTTTTTAAGTGTTCACTGCGTAATTGTGACCAAATACCACAAGGATATTCTCTTGAGAATGCATTTCATCACCATAATTATGATGTAACTTGACGCTTCCTAACCAAGTCGTCCAGAGGCTTGTCTGTAACAAAGTGAAGTTATTCCAGAAGAGTTACTTTAGTTTACATTCCTGCCCCATTCTAATCCAGATGAATTTTTGCATACAGACAAGACCTAGGGGCTTGACTCAGGGAGTGCTGCAGTAAATGAGAA
>NW_009729251.1:0-17483 GCF_000703405.1 Apaloderma vittatum | reverse complement strand
GGGATCACGCTTGAGGTTCTTCCGGCTGCCTCTGCCTTAGCATTTTGGTCCAGAGCAGTAATGCTGTTCCTTAGCAGCTCTCAGGCTTGGCCTCCCTCTTCCCATAGCAGTCCAGTTTACAGAGCAGCCTTGATGCTCACAAATTCAATTTACTTTCCTTTTTATTTTTTTCTTCCAGCGGAAATGGAATCAAAAGTTCTGTTACAATCCCTTACAGAGATACAAGGTAATAGATTAGTAGCCGGTCCTTCAGCCAGCCTCAGCCAGTGGGCAGGGTGGGATTTTCAATGTAGGTGACTTGAATTAAATTAACCAGGAGTGATCCCTGTGAACTACATATAGCAGAGATGTTGTGCCCTCAGCACAAGTCCGTTTGATTTCCTGATACTCTTCTGCTGCTCTCTTGCTAATCTAGATATAGCAATTACTTGCTGATGTAGATATGGTCTGTACGATGCATATCAGTGTCATATCTGACTCCTTGCAGCCACGCTACACGAGGCAAGATCTCTGCTTTGCAAATGGAGATATGAGACAGTCCAAGGAGATAGGAAGGTTGTTGTCAAATTGCAGTCTCCTGGGTGTTGGCTTGAGGACAGTGTGTCTTCCCAAGTTGGCCCCAAATGCCCGCAGACTGCCCCAAAATGATGATGCTTGTGATGTGGGGTTGGTCCAAAGGGGAGATTCAGTGCTTGACTCTGATCTGTGCTGTGCCAGCAGCTACCAAGGTGTGGACCTCAGGCTGCCCAAATGGCCAGACGAGCAGGGAAAAGCTGGAAGCATGTACAGTGTCTCTCTGAGGTCTGAAAAGAAAATCTGGAGGAGACAAAGGCAACTTGCAAAGCCTGTCCTCCACCTGAATGACAGAGAGTGATGAATCATAGAATCATGGAATGGTTTGGGTTGGAAGGGACCTTAAAGGCCATCTAGTTCCAACCCCCTGCAATGGGCAGGGACATCTCCCACTAGACCAGGTTGCTCAAAGCCCCATTCATCCAATGTGACCTTGAACACTCCCAGGGAAGGGGCTTCCACAACTTCTCTGGGCAACCTGTTCCAGTGTCTCACCTCTCTCACAGTGAAGAATTTCTTCCTAATATCTAATCTAAATCTACCCTTTTTCAGTTTGAAATTGTTGGTCCTTGTCCTATCAGTACACTCCTCGATGAAGAACCAGTTCTTGCTCTGACACAGATGTTCTTTAGGACCTCTGTCAAGTCACCCTGTCTCCCTGTGCCTCATTTTCTCCCAGTACCAAGGGATGGGTCATTAGCCTGGCTCATCTACTGAGGTGATGTCTCTACAAGTAATCTGATGCCAGAGTACGTTCCTGGATGGTACCTGAAAACAGTATCACCAGCACAGCCTCCAGCACTTCTGCCCCATGCCATGATCCCAGGCACCTCTAATTTATTAACTCAGATGTAGTATTGTCCAGTGGAACTTTGGGTCCAAGTGTCTGTGCTGCTCTGTTAGTGCCAGATCAAGGAGAATAAAGTCAAGGCTTAGCTGGACGCTACCTTTAACAAAAAATACTCATCCATTAAACTTGCCCTGTGTAGTTTGCCTACCTGCCCTATAAACAACACCTTCGCTTGGCCTGACTCCACACTGCTTTCAGCCTTTCCTTCTTCCCATCCTGAGGAGCAGTAAAAAATAGGTAATCTTTAATGAAGGGACATCTCTTTGGGCTAAAAGCCAGGCTGGGATCCCAGAGGGAGGGAGCTGGTGGCTTTCCAGGGCAGCACCAGACCGTGACGATGCCATCCTGCAGGCAGGAGGGGAAGAAAGTACAAAGAGATGGATTGTACAGTCTCGTACCAATTGATACACTTATAATTTTCAGTAAAGTACAGGAGCAGACAGTCCCTGTACCCTGCATACTCCTACAACTCATTTCTCTGTAAAATCAAAAATGGGACAAAGTTGATTACCTTATTTTCCAACAACAAACCTCTGTGGAGTAGTAACTCAGAAGCTGGTTTGGGGACCAGCTTCCACTTCAAATTGTCTTAATGGTAGTGACATGGTCACAGTGATGCTTTATGCCACCATGGTAAAAAGACCAGAAGGATTTTTTTTTCTTGAAAGCCCTGTCCGAAAGAAAACAAATCAATACACTGTCTCTGCTGCAGCCCGATGAAAATGAGAAATGCATCTACACCACCAGCTCTTTGGGAGAGGTTTTTTTGTGTGTTTGGAAGGGCACAAGCAGAGGGAGGAAAAGTGATTCAGGATTGGCTCCATAGCAGGAGCGTGGAGGGCAGGGGTGGATCAGATAAGCAGAGGTCCAAGACCATAAATACCTCCACGTCACTGCAATGCAAACAGCAGCAAATTCCCCTGGAGAAGCAAAGTTGGTGTGTAACTAAAAGCATGTTGGAGAAAACTGCCTCAATTTGGGAATTCAATCTTCAAAGCCTCTGGAAAATGAACTGTGCTCAGAAGTTTCCCAGTCACGTATGTTAATTACGGAAGATTTTTATTTTTAACCTAAGGCGGGCTCCCTCCATCACAACACTTAGCAGGGGACTCACATGGTACAATCGGACAAAAATCAAAGCCACTTGAATGAAGGCTTTCTCTGTGAGCAGGCTAGCCCTGTGGGGATGTCCCTGGTTCACCCCTCATGCCGTGAGCTTGCTGGGTTCAAGCTGGTAAGAATCTAATCGTCTTCTTTGTTGGAGTCACAGAGGCCCTAGGGTTTGTGAGCTCAGCCACGGAGGGAAGGGGCAGGATTAGTGTGGCTGAGCTCCTGGATTGGTGTGGGGACAGCAAGGATGACCCTTCCTCCATGGTTTTTTCCCCGAGTAGCTAAGGGGACACATCATTTCACCTGCAGGACACTGATCATAAGCCATGATGCTGGGCACCAGTCAGTAGCATTACAATGCCACATCTGTCCCATCTCACACAGCTCAGCAACACAAACCTTTCCACTTTCCATCTTCTCACCGTGACTCTCCGGTTGGCTACCAGCTCTGTCTTGGCTAAGGAAGTCCAAGGGGCCAGCTGCAAGGCTCACTTCTCAACTTTAGTCCTGCAACCCATCCTTCTTGCAAGATGATATCTTGCAAGACAGAGAGAAGGGAGGACAAGAGCTTTGACATACAGAGTAGGTTACAGATGCTATTGAGTCCACAGAGAAGGAAGGGAAGTCTTCAGAGAATCACGGAATCACAAAGGTTGGAAAAGACCTTAAGATCATCAAGTCCAACCTACAGCCCTACACCACCCTAACACTAAACCATCTCCTGAAGTGTCACATCCAGCCATTTTTCAAACACATACAGGGATGGTGACTTCACCACCTCCCTCAGCAACCCATTCCAATGCTTCACCATCCTTTCAGTGAAGAAGATTTTCCTAATATCCAAGGCCTTGCAGACCTCTAGTAAACACCTACCATAGCAAAACAATGACATCTCAGCCAAGAACACCTCCCATTCTTGAATGCATACATGTCCAAAATTTTGAATGGATACATGTCCAACACGTGTATTTCAGGTTTGGCTTGATGGCATTGTCCTCCCTGAAAACTGCTGGCCCTTCCCCAGGAGCAGAGAGCAAGTAAGTCAGTCTTACTGTTGCAGACAAGGTGGTGTAACATTTAAGTACACCTTTCCCTTTTTGACTTGGCTTGCTGAAGAGCACAGTAAAGTCAAGTCTATCTGTCTATGTGTATGGTTTCAGGGGAGTGTTGGATGGATAAATTGGCTAATGTCATCTTGGATGTGTGCTGAATGCTGTTTGTATCTCACTGACTCAGATGAAAAAAAGCACTGGTTCATCCTGAGCCTGGACATCAGAGGCATCTTCGTCTTTGGTAGATAAGTTCCCCATGACATCTCCCCTTTCTCCTCCTGAGCCTCCCGTCCTTGTGGCATCCGAGGACTTTGCCCATTTGGCCAAGATTTCTAGGCATCCCAAAGTCCCAGACAAGTAGCCGTGGGGTGTGGTAACCGTGCAGCCCATGGACATGGACTTTGGCACAGAAAATCCCAGCTCCTGTTTGTGTGCTGTGGCTGTGCCATAAACACTTGAGCCCAATGGCCCCCCTTGGCTTTTGCAGATCATGACTGACACACCATCTGTCCCAAGGCTGCCCCAGATAAAAACACTGCAACACACAAAGAAGCCACTCTGCATTAAATACCTGGGACAAGCTACCATTCCTTTCTGATAGTATCTGGAAGGCATGCAAAAAACATGTCCATGAGCAGCACTGCTAAAAAGAGAGAGAGGAAAAAAGGCACGTTTTTTTCTTCCCTTCTGATTCTTGAAAACAGGGTGATAATCAGTGGAGATAAGCTCTGTCATGTGTGTATTATTCTAGAAAAGAAGGAGAAAAAAAGGCTGAGGCCATTCTTGAGCGTTCATACCTTTCAGCGGGGGCAATCAGACACCCAGGCAGTTTCCATGGCTCAGCACTCATAAATCCTGCTCATGACTCATGAACTCACAGGCCCCAGCAGCTCAGACCCTGCCTTCTCCATGTAGACGTGGGCTTTCTGCCTCTGTTTTCCCTTCTCCAATCACTCAGTGTGAGCCAGCAAGAAGTTTACACCATTATCTCTACCAAGCATCTCAAGGCAGGTTCACACGTGGGGATGTCACACTGACTTGTCCTTCTTCCAGGTGTCTCCACTGAGAACATGAAAGTTTTGGTCCATTCAGAGACTGGTCTAAAAGAGTTTGACTTAATTTATGATGTACAGTCTGTATTGAGTACATAAGGTGTAGTCCCTCTTGTGAATAAAAGTAGTTAATTTAGAAGGATCACTTGGGAAACTTTTTTTTCCTGCAGTCATCCTAAGCAACTGAAAACTACTGCCCTGGTCATGAGAGCAGGACTTGCAAGCTAACCCCTCCCAGAACACAATCTTTTTCCCAAATCAGGTGAGTGGGTAAAGCAAAACATCACTCGGGAAGGACAGAGCGAGTTCTTCCAGGCACTTCAGTCCTCAACTAGTTAAGCAGGTTATAATGGGCTTTAATTGTTACTCCCACGAACTGAGACTTTACTCACGGGTGTTGATCAGCTCTCCAAAAGGACTGAATCGTCCCCTTGCGTTCAAAAACCAGACAGCTCTCACCCTCCTCATCTGGGGTAACATCATTCAGGAGAAACACGTCTCCGTGGTAAGGCATGGCCAATACAGCCATCAGTAAAGGACTGCTGAGCCAAGGAGAAGCTAAAACCAAATTCCCAGCCACTTGCGCTCTCCAGGGATGTTGTATCTTCTCAACCAGACATGCTGCAGGGGAGATTGGGCCAGGAAATGAGATAACATGGCAAATCCATCAAGGGAACGAGAGTCATTGTCTGCTCTCAGCTGGCACTGCCTGCGAGCAGGGATCAAGCCCCTTGCGAAAGTCATGAGCATGTTATCCTGTCCTTCCAGTGGGGAAACTGAGGCACCCTGATCTGGTTGTCCCTTTAGAGACCTCTCAGCAGGTATTTGCAATGATGCTGGAGGAACACCTGAACACTGAGGCACACAGGTGCTGCCTACAGGCAGAAGAAAATGTGCTTTTCTTGGTCACCAGCAGCTCCTGCCCAAAACCTCACAGATTTCAAAGAGGTCTCTGTAGCAGATGTTTTGCCACAGCTGTGGACTCTCTCCTGGCTTGAGCTCTCTGAGTATGTCCCCGTCTTTCCCATTCCACCTTATAACTCCTCCAAAGCTGAGCATCCTAACTGCCAGTTTCACTGGGTTCATCTTGCTCCTGCACAGCCCATCAGCTTTCTCATAACAGAAATTGCAAGCCCGTTTATCTGAGCTTAGTGTAGTAGATTCGGAGTTAGACATACAGGGACTCCAAACCAGGATTCCTACTGAAATGCACTGCGACTCCAGACATTGGAGCAAGTCACTCTCCTAGCTGCTCCTGCGTATTTGCCAAAAAACTTTACCATGTGCATCAGGGTGGGAAGCAGAGACTTTTTTTCCATGAAATGACAGCATGACCAGGGTCCCTGTTCTCTGTTCCTGTGCCCTGGATATCATCTGATACTAATACAACTTTGTTGGTCCTCACCTCAGACATGTACTGCACTTTACCCACTTCAAGCTCTGATAGTCCAAAACACCTTAGAAACATTCAAAAACTTAAACATGTACTACTCGTCAGAGGGTATTCATTTTTCACTGAGCTCACTAAGTGTATGGCCTCAGGCACATTCTCATCTTCTGATAGGGCTTGCACAATCCTTCTGGTACCTTATCAGCACGAAGACAGGAACAAGGTGCTTTGCTCAGACCTGACATCTTCCCTTCTACTTTACAGCCAAGGGGAATGGACATCCTGGGTCACCATCTGCAAACAGGGCAGGGTGAAAGCTTTGCAACCTCCGTTGCCAAATGGCATTGGCAGAACAAAACCTCCCCTGCATCAGGCTGAGCTGTGAGTGGTTTGGCCCAGGAAGGAAGAGCATCCTTTACTAAACATGGGTAAATCAGAGCTTGAACACGAAGAGGATGAATGTTTAAAGGAGATCGTAATGTTGCCTCCAGGCATACACCAGCCTCGCTGGCAAGGGGAGAAACAGCTTCCTGCACCAGTAAGTTTGCACCACTCAGGGTATTTGTGCATCTTCCTCCAAAGCATCTCAGTCCCGCTAAGCCCAGAGCCTTAACCTGGCAAACCCAACTCTGTGGCATCGCATCCCCCCTGAGCGCTGCTGAAACCCCCTGAGACACCCTGCACGCCAGCACTTCTCTGGCACCATGCTGCTTTGCTCGAGGTGTGCTGGTTTTGTTCATGAACCAACACTTCACAGCTGTGAATGTTTTAATATTCATGCAATGCCCACCTCCCCACCCCCACACACACACTCCCTTCTTCTCCCGTGTGGAGATGAGTTTCCACTTGCCGCACCACGTTCTTGGAAGAACAGGCAGAATTACAGATTTCAAACTAGCTCAGCGGAGGTGAAAAATGTTGCCTAAAGACAGAAGGAAAAGATTGTCAAGTGAGATTTAGAGATGCCCTGGGCAGGTGAGTGATGATTGTATTGGATTCTGATGGTACATCTGATTCTAGCACTGCCTGGGAAGGTCTCTTTCCTTCTAGAAGCTTGTTTTTATCCCGTCTTCAGTCTATCTACAGAACTATTCAGTTAGAAAAAATGCCCTCTCTAGCTTCAGACTCTCCAGAGTCTCTAATACCTCCTGCCACTAACGAGGACTTTAAATGGCTCCTGGTTTTCTCAAGCCAGACAGCTTGTGCGTGATTCTCTTATGGGCTTCTCTTCTATGACTCAGCCCTATATGAACAGCTAGAAATGAACAACAAGTTAAACTAACAAGGTCTGTGCCAAGATTTTTTTTTTTTCCCAGGATACCATTTTTCCTCAGACTCTCTCAGAGGTAATTAAAAGGTGTCAGCTTTAGAAAGAATATCCTTGACAGTAATATGATATAACTCAGACTGAACAATACGTTCAGTTTGTACCTTGGACCATAACACAGTGCTATAACAATGCCGTGCTGTATTCACTGAAGATCCTCAGGAAAGAATGCTCTGAGTTAACAGAAAGAGGACAAAAATCTTCACCTAGCCATTGAGAGCTCTGATTCAATTTATCAGACAAATGCAGGATAAGTGTCTATGTAAAAGTGTAACACAGGGATTCAGGAGAGCCCTGTTCAGCCCCAAGATCAAGAGCTCATTGCTTCTCGTGATCATAATCCTCATCTGCCTGAAAAACAAGAACTTTTTCCTTCCGTGCTGCAGCTCCTTAGGTGGCAATGACTTCAGCACAAGATTGTCCCATCCCTGTTTCTTAACACAGCACCTCACACACTGAAACTCTGTGACTTCCAAGGTGCCTTTAGAAATTTCTTGGATATCAATATGTTGCTTTTTTTTGTTATTATTCTGTTGAGCTGCAGAACTGATGGGTACTTTCTTAACGGGGACACAAATGGGAAAGAGGTATTTTCCCAACAAGCACCCAATGAGCAATGCCTCCAAAAACCTTAAATCAAGCAAGATACAAATCAGAATCAGATTCAATATCTTCTGTGTCTGCCCTTCACTAACCTTGGATGCAGCTCTGTGAAACTGAATCTGAGCTTGCAGAGTTCCCTTGGGACTTTGGAGCTGAAGCACTTAAATGAAAGTTGAAGTGGGAGTAAGCTTCTAACAACCAGAAGAAATCATGAAATAATTATCTATAACCAAGCAAGACACAGATTAAGGTGGCTTTGCCCCTTAGTCCTTTGAACATCTTATTAAAAATGCCAAAGCTAAGACTCGTGTGCCTTACAGGTGGCTAAATCTGCTCTCTTCTCTAGATTTACGCTTGGGCAGTCTCACCAGTGCTAATGATTTGACACACTGTGTTTCATGGCAAGATGGGTCCTTGGGTTTCTCATCTGAGCTCGGCCTAGTTTAAAGCTCCAGTGAAGGCCAGGATGCTCGAGCCGGGATTATCGGTTTAGCCGTGTTGTGGGATCAGTGCCAAATTCCCCAGAATGAACAGCAAGAACCTGGACAAACAGCCAGATGCAAGCTACTTCCATCTTCAGAGCTGGCTAGATGTGTTTTTTTAACATAAAATGAGATTTATGTTTAAAGACAAAGTCTGGTGGAGACTATGGGATCTTATCAGAGGTTTTGATCCAGCCCTTGCTTTCTCTCAGCAACTCCACTTGTGTGTTTTCAGGCAGTTGCCTTCACTGGAGCACAGCACATCTCAGCTCCGGGCATTGTTGAGAGCAAGGTCAGAGGAATGCATTTCTGCTGTGGAGCAGAAGTTGCTGGGAAACCAAACAAGCAACAAGTTTATCTTCAAAGCCTGGGATCTTGGAAACTGGAATTATATGGGAGGAATACCCTTCAGTGGGAACTGTTGCATCTCATCATTCCAGGCAGAAAACATTCCAGGTTATGATGAGGTGCTGATGTCTACACAGGGACTCTGGGGTGATCAGATTTCCAAGAACCTTACAGTGGAAAAAATGCTGAGCTTAATTATTATTTAAACATGTAAAGAATTTTTTTTTTAAAAAAAGAAAGCCTTATTGTCTCAGAGAGGTTTTAAGCAGCATTGAAACACAGGAAGGCATGTGGTCACACCAGTTATCAGTCAGGTCAAAAGCATAGGGCCATGTCCCACCAGGGAAATGAAGGCAGATCATTCCCTCCGAGCATATACCTAGCTCTCAGTTGAGTTTTCAATTCAATAAGCAATTGAAAAGATCACTGAGCTTCTAAGCCACCAAAGTTTTAATTAAAATAACACCAGTACCACAAAAAAACAAGTCACATTGATAGATGACAGCTCATTTTGTAGTCAGCTCCTGCCACACTGGTGGCAATTTCAGTCAACCTCATCCCTATGGTGTGAGATGTGCCTATCTCTTGATGGCTCCAGTACCAGAAGAGTCTTTGAGCAGAGGTATCTCAGGTTTCAGAACCAAGGTCCTCTCTTTGCTCAGCCTCATGAGAGACAAGGACGGTCAAACACACCTTCTCAATTCTGTGATTAGTGCTCAAAAGGCATCTTTAGAGGACTCTTTTTTTCTGTTTTTTTTATCTGTCAGTCCAACAACACTGCTATAGCCTGGCCTCAAGCTTGGGATGGTTGGAAAGATTGTCCCATGTGAACGAGGTCCACCTTCATCCAGACATCTACATTACAGTTTTGTCCTACTGTGATTATGCTGATGACAGAAAATTTAATGTACAACAACAGCTATCATCAGAATTTGAGGTTAAGCAAAACTGAAGGCACTTGGCTAATAGTGACACTTGGAAATATTAAAGTTATTTCCTCTGGAGGCTGTAATGATGTCTTAAAAAGGAACCGTGGCTTCAAGTCCAAAATATAATGTCTAGAGGACTGAAGAGGTGGCAAAGACACAGGTCTTGGAATTAAGGAACAGACACATATGTTGGCCAAGGTACTTAGAAACCTAATTCCTGATTGATTTCTTCAGACTTATAAGTCAAACTGTTTTCCAAGACCCAGCCTTTTAAAAATCAGCCACACCGTAATATACAGGCAGATATTTATGTGTATTGCTGCACTGCAGCACTGCAAATGTGTGTCATACACTGTGTTCTGGCAGCTGCCAGTGACAATTCTTTTGCTGGACTGTCAGATGCTTTTTAGGACGGGCTGGTTCCGAACTCCGTTTCTGCAGGTAACACTGGGCTAGGAGTGGTCATGTTGTGCAATGTAATGATGTTCCTGGGTGGCCATGGATTTGTACAAATTTCTAAAGAAAAGGAAAAAGACAGAAAGTTTCTGTGTATTGAATAATTGTTCTTGTGCTTCTCCACAAAAGGTCAGTTTTTCAGGGAATATCTGAGCATCCTTGGCACTTTGAGAGTTTTGCTTGATGATAAAATCTAGGATGTCCATGTGCATTGCACCATTTGCACCATTTGAAGTTCATTCCTGGGACAAGACAGGGATAAACTCGTCTGATGCAAAACTGCAACCATATCGTTACAACCTAAGAATTAGCAATGATGCAGATCCCTCAGGTACTCCATATCTCTCAGACAGGCAACCCCACTTCACCTTCCTCCTTGTACCTACCCTGCAAGTAGAAGCACTTGAAAACGTGCAATTAAGAGATAACGTCAGTGAGATAGAGCGTAATTGCTGGATAATGGTCTCTTGCCTCTATATAAGTACCACACCAAAGCAGTGACATTTATTTCCCAGACAGAAGATGCAGCTTTGACCCTGAGATAACACAGTCTTACAGTTACCTCCATGGTGGTTTGAGTCAGTGGTTGATGTGCCCGAATGTGTTTCATTTGGGCTGTGAGCTGCTGGAGCAGTTGTTCATTGCTGAGCAGTTTGAATACCTCTTGGCTTAGAGCACGCGGATATGCCGAGCTGCTGAAACACGATTCAGTCTCTGGCTCTGTCACAAGCCTCCTCTTTCCCCCCGTGCATTGCCAGCAGCCTTGCAGGGGAACAGCTGTGCACGGAGGTGGCATGAGCAGACCTGAAGGTGGATGAGGAAAGCTGCCACTTTTTATTCAAGCCAACAGGTCGAGAAAGTTCGTTATCCACGTTTTGCAACCTGAGTTTGGTCACTTGTGCTTTTGCATCATCTCCGCCTGGGACAGAGAGGACAATGTGCGTCCGTTTGGGTCACGGAGGAGAATCGCCATTCTTGCTGTGACCCTTTTTGGCAGTGTCAGAAGGAAAAACAAGAATGGATTGGCCAGTGGGAGAAAACCATCTGTTTACTCCTAAGTCTGAATAGATATTCACTGGCTGAGCAGCTGTGCCAGCGCAAGACAATTGCCTTCCTCCTGGTCTTACCAATCCCTCCCCAAGACCACAGAGTAGACAGGTCTGCTGAGCGCTCATCTGCTTCGTGCAAAACCTCCTGGTGATGTTTTTCTCTGAAACTGCTCAAGGAGGTCGCAGGATCCCATCAGCAGACGGAGGGGTGGGGTGGTGAACCCCAGGTGGCAGGTGGTGGAGACAAACTGGGGAAATCACAGCCAGGCCCAGGAAATGCCTGTCTGCAATGTCCCTGGGGATCGGAGGGAACACACCTGGCTGGGGTGGATAGGTAGTTTGGAAGAAGGTTGTTGTTCCGATAGACTCTTGGCTTAAATCCAAGGGTGTTAATAGGTGACTTTCACAAGAACAAGACACGATACAAAAAAATCCCTGTGGTTTTCTGCCCTGTTTTCCCCTGCTGAAATGGGATAGGTCTTATCTTTTTAAAGAAACCATCCAAAATTTGCTTCCTGAGAACATTCCCCCCCTCATGCCCCCCTGCCATTGCCTAATTACTACGCAAAGCTAAAAATAACCGCGCTGCTTTCCTCTGAACTGCCTGGGCACGGGAGACAGGCTGCTGCAGCGTCTCACTGGGAAGCGGAGCCTCTGAGGACTCCACACGGAAGCAAAACAGAGCGCGCAGATAAGACCTGTTGACTGGCAAAACGAACCCAACCCTGGCTGACTGTTTCCTATATCCAAACCATAACTTCTTCACGCTTATTCAGTCTAGTCTTTGTACCACATTAGAGTATTCCCTTTACTATGTTGCTATGGCTGGTGCTGTGCTTCTCACTCAGAAGACCTGAGAAACAACAGCTCAGCTTAACCTCTGTCTGCAAACAGGTGTTGGGATCGATGTACTTCTCCAAGACCCGGTGGGATTTCCTCCGTTAGTCATCCCACAATGCTTTTGCTGTCTTCTAAAAAGCACTTGGAGATGTGGTCTTGTTGCAAAGCTTGACTGCAATTAATGTAGTGCTCATGTTGCTTCCCAGAACTAGGGCTATGGTAGGTGAGAAAAGCCCCAAATGCTGTTGAAAATGTTCATACCAACTCCAGTTCCTGTGTCTGCCTTTGTCAGAGAAAGGATCTGCAGCAGGATCCTTTCAGGAGTGTTGCAGGTCAGAAGGCGTTCAGCAGAGTACTGCATATGTTCAGGGTTGTTCTCTGTGCCACAACGCCTCGCTCCTAGGTCCACACTGCAAAGCAAAATCACCTGGCCAATTTTCAGGAGCTTCATTGCTCCTATTTATGACGTCTCTTGGCTCAGTCACAAGGACACAGAGGGTTTTGCTTTGAATATAACATGTGACATGGACCTGCCTTCCCAAACTGTGCTGTGCCCTTCCTCCAAACGTCTGTAGATTGACAGATGGGGATTTGATAGAATTTTAATGTTCAAAAGGCCACATGAACTGCAAGGAGAGATTGAGGCATGTGGGTCCAAAACAGGCTGCAGGCTTCTGGCTCCTCAGTCCCCAGAAGATGTTCTTATTTAAAAGTGTTCTGCTCATTCAGTCAAACAGTACCAGGGGGCCACAGCGCAGCGAGGAAAAAAAATCCTCTTTTTTTCCCTGCAGATACAAACAACTGTTGTCTGAGCAGTTCAGTGCTGAATTTGAAAAAGGGAACAAGATCTCTTACTCCTTGCACAGATCAATAGTTTTGCAGGAACATCAAGTATTCAGGACCTATCAGGAGATGCCCAGTCAAATTGCATTTTTGAATGCTTAAATGATTCATCATTTGCTGGAGATGAATCTAAAAGGGGTTATCTGAGCTCTGGAACTTGATTGCCAAACAGTGGGGATTTCAAGAAGAGTTTCCTGTGTCATACCTGCCAGCCCTGTGCAGACCTCTCAGATGACTTCAGGCATCTCAGACAGGACCAGATACCTGTCTTTAAGCAGCAGAATTGCACCCTGGATCTCCAAAGGAAGCTTAGACATGTAGCTTGCAGGTAGACATCCACATGCATTTGGATGTTTTCATTCTTGTTCTACTTCACAGGAAACAACTCGTTCTCATTTTATGGGCTGTGTCAAAATGTGGGGCAAAGGAAGGAGAAGGAAACCCTTGTCAACCTGAAGACTGTCCTGATCTCAAACAGCACACGGCTGGCTCTGGTTTTATCCTGAATGAGAGATTAGTTCCAGGGAAGTTAGCAGAAACTTTGCATGAGCGTTAACAAGAAGGATTTCACCTTCCCGAGAAAACTCACTCACTGAAGCTCCCTAGAAATTCAAATACCAGATTGATAAGGTCAGGAAAAAGCAGTCTTGACTGCCTATCCAAAGGCTAATCACTGATCTTTTGTGCTGGTTGTGTGCAGTATCTGCATCTCAATAAAAAATAATCCTGTCACCAGCTTCTGCTAAGAGAGGGTGAAGGGAGGAGTTAGCAAGAAATCTGGTGCCCTTCTCCCAGCGAGGGATTCTTGCGAAGCGCGGGTGCGTCTTACCGAGCATCGTGGGTTTTTATTGAGTTCGACATATTTTAGATCAAGGGGAAAATCCGGAGGAAGGAGAACACATTGGGCTGAAGGATGACAAGAGTCTCAGGAATTGTGACAGTGAGAAGTGTGACCTCATTTTCACTGAAGAGTAACTGGGAAAAAAGGTGCCACGCCAAACTCCACAGTGTCTTACACTAGGCATTTTTTAAAGATAAAAAACAGAATTCCTTTGTTTGGATGTGCTGTCTGTCTGTTGTTATTTTCCAGAAAATAGGGCTAAGGTGCACATTTTGCCTTCTGGCTCAGCCCTGCCTGGCTCTTTACATTCAGGGATCTTCTGGGAAACACAGAATCTGACTCAGACCATGAACCGTCAGGTCCAAAGCCCTTTGACATGACTCCCACTGACTCCAAAAAACTTTGTACAGCCTGGCTGAGATCCATACTAACAAATGTTAGACAGGTGAGAATAAGTTGCTTAAACCTGAACTAGTCTCCCTCAGGTTCCCTTTATAGCCTGTGGAGAGGAGTCAGATGCTGCTGGAGAACGGTTCCTCTGACCTATTTTAGGATGAAATGAGTAACTCCCTGAAAGAACCTGTTTTTCCCCGTGGACCATAAAGGGGAGTCCAGGATGGCTAGCTCAGACTTGTGTGCCTGACTTTGAGATGGATCCTACTCCACCTGTCTGCTTTTACGGGGCTGTTTTTTTGCTGGTGTGGCTCGTTTGCATTACTGGAAGAACAGATACGCTCCTCCACTGCCACAGCATCGCAACCAGACATCACATACCGGGTTTTGTCTGATAACTATTCTGATCACAGTGATAGCGGCTGCCAAGGTCAGCCTGGTCTTCCAATATAGCTAAAACTGTCACATTTTGTGTGAACAGAGTTATAAATGGGATCTCGAAAGCATTTCTGTTACAGAGGAAATCAGGAGAGATGTTATGTCACAGGGTGAGCCCCCTGCGTCGAGAGGACTTGAGACAAGAGGCTAAAAGCAAGTAACAGACAAACTCATTATCTGCAAATGGTGTGAAAAGAACTAGTCCTCCTCAGCTCTCGTGTGTGCTGGTTAATATCTCCTGTGGCTCCAGTCAAACTAATTTATTCTAGCACAAGTGAAAGCAGTATCTGATCTGGGAATGGTAAAGAGAAAGGATGAGAGGGTCAGGGAGACTCCCACAGCAGGCATGCACAGGCAACTTCTTTTAGTATTCTTGTATCTTGTGTTCATTCTAGGAAATAAAAACCATTTGACACATCTGCTCTTTGTTATTTGTAGTGTCCCGAATTTGCCAAATCAGTTGTCGAAAGCTAGACACTGAGGCTGTCAACATGCATCTCCTTCTGGATTCAGTTGTGCTGATGGAGATATTCCCAGCCTGCTCTTCCCACACCCATCACCCTCAGTCCAGACCCTCTCACCTCAGATCTGCTGCTAGTTTGCTCCAGAGGCCAGTCCCTAACCTGTTGT
Source organism: Apaloderma vittatum (assembly GCF_000703405.1). Lineage (NCBI taxonomy): Eukaryota > Metazoa > Chordata > Aves > Trogoniformes > Trogonidae > Apaloderma > Apaloderma vittatum. Next base: position 2,277 of record NW_009729251.1, on the reverse strand, counting down.
AGCTCACAAGAAGTACTTGGGCTAAGATAACATGCTAGTCCTCTTGAAAAAGACCTTTTCCATAACTTTAGCAGCTGGGTGCATGCTGGAAGATGCACTGCATTCCTTCAGACACCGTAGTTTCAGCTGGTCTCCAGCTTCCCTCTCCAACATGAGGCAGTGCACATCAATGTGGATGGCTGGAGGCTTCTTTTGTGCTTGAGCTGCTGGACTCTGGTTTAGCTGGTCTCCCTAAAGAGAAAAACCTTATCCAGTGCTGGTGATGGGTTTGTTTTGTGTTCAAGCATATCTGGAGCTGCTGCAGCTCAGCAACTTCAGCTCGGGACACCTTGCCACCATAGGGATCAATGCCACGGTGCTGCAGGGGTATGAGCATGTCCTTCTTGTATCTCCAGCCTTTGCAAAGGAGAATGTTCCCTAGCATATTCCCATGTTAGACACTCCCATAGGGTGTTTTGGGGGCCACAGCAGGGCAGAACAATTAATTTTTTGTTAAGTCTCAGGTGTAGGAAAGGAGAAGTTAGCTCAGGTTGCTCATACTCTGACACGTGCCATACTCACTTCACAGATACAGAACAATTGGGCTGGTGACAATCTTTGCTCTCACAAATAAAGGTCTGTCTCAACCTCTTGCTATTACTCCTACATTCAACCATGATTTTCTTCCACTTTTCATCAGCATAAATAATCACAAGAGGTATGATGGACGGCCCAATGCTGAAACAGCCATGAGGAGGTGGGCACCAGCCAGTGGTGTCAGAAGCAGCCTGGAGCTATTAGGGTAGCACAGGATAAAACAGCTTCCATCACCTTCCACGAGTGCTCCTGAGCTCAGGTAGCAGCTCAGCCCATAAAAGCTCAGTTCACTTATGGCAGGACTCAGTTATGCACGTGCCTGAATTTAATCTAGATATAATTTTTGGAGGTCTCTCAAAAAGCCCACCTTAGGCCCATGCTTTGATTCTCAGCCCAGAAGTCCCTTTGCAGCTGATCCATGAAGAATAGCCTTCATTACTGCCTAGGTGACTTGCCTCCCTGGACCACTCCACACCTCCAATATGAATCTTTCCAATTGCTAATTAGCACAGTCTTTGGCAGCTCCACTAAGCAGAAGCCACCAGCCCTCCCACACACTCCTATTTCTGTGACATTGGCATACGGAGCAACTTATTTGACACCAATAATTTCACCTCATGGTAAAACCATGTGAGAGCAAAGAGAAGCAGTTCCCTGGATTTTCAGGTACATTGTTGCCCAGGAAAATTGAAGAGAAGAGAAAGGAAAAACAAACAAAAAAAAAGGAATTACTGGAAAACCAACCACCTCTCTCTTCGGAAATAGAAGGTATGGTGATAGGGATAGGGCTCCTGTTCAAAGAGGGGCTAATTGGCTTGTATAAGCTCTGTCAGCATTGCTAGAGGAAATCCGTGCAGTATATTGCTTGTTTGGCTCCTCGCTTCCAATTCCTATTCATGTATGCACCACGTTTGACTGCAAATTGCAGCCATTTCCATAAACTCGTCACCTCTTCCTCTGAGCGCGTTAGCGAAAGAGGGAAATCAAGTGCTCTGCACTTTCCCTCAATAGCTCTTAGCACATGTTTTGGCTTTAATCAGGAGCAAAATGCTTTCTAAGTAGCATCTGATGTTGCTGGTTATCTGCTTGCCGCTCTGCAGGTTTATGGCCCAGCGCATTTAGATAACGGGTAACATTAGATGCTAATTTGAAGGCAGGTTACTTGAGACAGGGGTTGAAACACGGCTTAGGCACTACTGTAGGGACCAAAAAACTTGCTGGCGTCGCTTTTTCCACATCTTAGTCATGCCATGAGTTGATTGCAACAGTGTGCACGCTAATGTAGGGAAGGGTTTTTGAGGCAAAAATGCTAAAACTGGAGAATACAAAGAGTTGCATCGGTGTAAAACCGGCAGATAGCCTCCCACATGATGTTGCTCCCAAGAGCAAATGGAACAGGTTGGGATAAAGGAGCTGGAAGAAGAGAAATCATGTGCCTCCAGGCTGTCAGCAAGGCCATGCTCCAAGGACTGGAAACCACCTGCAATTCCTCAGCCGGGGATTCCCATGGGAAGGAATTGCCACACACTGGGACTTTGCCAGTGTAGCACGGTGATGAGTTTTGCCTCCTCTTGGCCAGCTGCATGTTGAGGAAGGGAGCAGAGCTGGAACTGGGAGGAGCAAATTAAGGCTGCAGCAGATGAGTTTTGGCGAGAATGGTCAAGACAGCTTAAAATCATAGAATGTTCGGGGTTGGAAGGG
>NW_009729250.1:0-5327 GCF_000703405.1 Apaloderma vittatum | reverse complement strand
CTGACTTCAGTATTTACACTGTTTTTTATTCAGCTGATCAGAAGTCTGCCTTCTCCTCCTCCTCCCTTTACCTCTGTGGACTTACTGAGGTGATTTTTTTGGGAGAATGATGGCAAGCAATTAGCTTTATTATATGTTTAAGCAACTTTGATGACATGGATTCACTTCTAGCTCCCTACTTAGATGTACAAACTTACCTCCATCTGTTTCAGCGACATGAGTCCTTCATTGCAGTGGAAGCCTTGATAATTGACACTAAATTCTGAGGCTCCGCTGAGAGTCTGAGCACAGAGTCAGGTCTACAGCAGTGAGTCTTTATTAGAGGAAGGATGTATGCAATATCACACAACTTAAGTTATGCTTGCATTGTACCATTCTTTAAAACACTGTTATGTTTCATCCTTTCATCACAGGCTAGATTTATGTCCATCCATTGAAGTATTTGAATTTAAAACTTCCATCTGAGGAAGTCTGAATGACTGGGATGTGCAGTATCGACATCACCAGTGAGGGATTTTAATGAAATTTGTACATTATGGATGTCTGCAGTGTAGCTAGTTGGTAATACAAGGATAAGGGCTTTTTACATTGTATTCCTTCTAGCCAGCTCCAAGATAAGATCATAGAATCATAGAATGGCATAGGCTGGAAGGGACCTTAGAGATCATTTAGTCCAACCTCCCTGTTATGGGCAGGGACGCCACCTCTCAACTAGACCAGGCAACATAGGGGGACCGAGTGGGAATCATAGAACGGCCTAGGCTGGAAGGGACCTTAGAGATCATTTTAATCCAGCCTCCCTATTGCCAGGGTCGTCACCTCTCGACTAGATCAGGCAACACATGGAGACTGAATGGGAATCGAACCCATGACCTTGGCATTGTTAGCAACACGCTCAACTGACTGAGCTAACTGGCCCCCTACTGAGCTAACTGGCCCCCTAGATGTTCAAATGGATAAGGTGTTCAAATTGTATTTTCAGTTAAAATAATGGAATCAAGTTTAACACATATGGAAAGCAGATAGGATTTGACTGCTTTATATAGATGGGATAAAAGGTTAATTTCTTTTAACCTCTTCTTTCACTTGATATCTATCTCTATGTGTAGATATCAAACATTCTGAGATAGGAGTTCATATGAGCTTGTGGTTTTAAAGTCAATATTTTCTTGGGATCAGTACACACTAAATCGTGATTGTGAGTTGATTTTCTGGTTGCTTCTGTCTTTTACTACCAGGCCAGCAGACCCTACTTATTATGGTAGCTAGGTGAATGAAGTAATATGCAAGTTTGAGATAGGATTGCAGGTAATCAGAGGTACATTACAAGCAAAGGGTAACAGCACTAAGTGGATTCCAGAAAATGTGGCTGCCTTTTTTGTAACATTCATTACTATTTGTGCCATCACTTTCATGGTGACTCCATTTAACCAGTTTTCAAACAAGTTTTCAGACTGTACTTACACGGTTGCTGAAACCCAGCTCTCAGTCACTGGCTTTTATATTCGAGGCTGTAACTTCAGGGCTAACTCCATACCAATCATTACGTTGCAGACAAGGCAGCATGTCTAAGAGTGCCTTTGGTGTGCTCATCCTAACAGGAACAGAGGAAAAAGAAGAGCTGTGAGCTCAGTGGAGTTCTCCCGTTTCTGCTCCTGATAACATCATTGTTGTGTGACTGATATCACACCATTATCTCATAAGCCTCAAGAGGTATCCTCCTCCCTTCTACTCCTAGAAAGGGAATAATTACTTATCTTGTTATTTCCTGTCAAAAATTCATTTTTGTGAATGCTCTCTATCTGCACAATTTATATTCCACATTTTCTACTTGTGATCTTTTTGACATCTTCTGGTTCACTGATTTTGGAACTACATTTATTTCCCAGTCTTCAATAAGATTTACTTCATCTCAAACAGTTTACCTCAGTAACATAAATATTCTCTTAAAATATCTACAATATTATTTCTTTTAACAGTCACATTTTTTTCTTGGGGACCTTAACCTGTGTAAAAACTTGATCAGAGGAAACACCTGGTGTCAAATCAAAGCACTGATAAATGAAGGAATTATGTTGAAATTAAATATCAAACCATTGCCTTGTTTCCTCCATAATCTTATTACTTCTTTCTTGTATCTTGAGGAACAGACTGCTCCAGTGTGGGTCCCCAATGGGGTCAAAAATCCTGCTAGAAAATCTGCTCAAGCACAGGCTCCTCTCCCTAGACTCCAGTTCCTGTCAGGAGCCTGCTCCTTTGTGGGCTCTCCATGGACTACAGCTTCCTTCAGGGCACATCCACTTGCACTGGCATGGAGTTCTCCACAGATTGCAGTGCGGATATCTACTCCGCCATGGACCTCCCTGGGCTGCAGGGCAACAGCCAGCATCACCATGTTCATCACTACGAGCTGCAGGAGAATCTCTGCTCCAGTGCCTGGAACATCTCTTCCCCCTACTTCTTCACTGACCTTGGTGTCTGCAGAGTTGTTTCTCTCATATTTCTCACTTCTCTTTCCCACTTATTGCTCTGCAGCAGTTTTTATCCCTTCTTAAATATGTTACTTTAGAGGCGCTACCACCATTGCTGTTAAGCTTGATCTTGGCCAGTGGTGGTTCCATCTTGGAGCTGGCTGGAACTGTCTCTGTCTGACTTGGGGACAGTTCCTGGAGATTCTTCACAGAAGCTGTCACTGCAGCATTTTTTGCTACCAAAACCTTGCATATGAACCCAATGCTGCAGTCACTGAAAGAAAACATTCCCTTGCTAACATTCTTTAAGATGGTACATAGCAAAGATGTAATAATTCTGCACTTGTAGCATATAAAGGACTGTAATATAGCTTCTATTTAAACTGTTCCGTTATGTCTAGGAATTAAGCTTGTTGCTGTCCATCAAAAATGAAATATTTATGCCATTTTAATTGTTAACATCAATTTCCACTTTTTTGTCAATTTTACAATGGGTCCCTATCATACTAGAGGCAGATCAGTAAAGCTGAAGTGCTGAACTGCATAGCCCTCAGCTAAAAATATTGTGAAAAATCTTTCACAGTGTTCTTTGTCCTTCAGTTTGCACTAAATGACTTACAAATACTGTATCTGTGAGGTCTTCTAGATGGCAAAAATAGACACACAGTAATTTTACAAAATTATAATTGTTAGGACTATAGCTTTCATTAAGTAAAATTTATAAGGTACTGTAAACCAGAATTTTCTGTTGTGAACAAGGAAGGTCACATAGGTGTGGGGATTTTTGGAACACAGCTGGACTGATATGTAGAAGGGTGCTTTAATTACAAAGAAGCAGACTCTTCACATTAAATGGTGTATGACCAAACAAGCTGCCTTCATTTGACTTCCCAGACAGCTGGAGTTGAATTCAGAGGCAGCTAATTGCCTTGGGGACTTTTCTCTGGCAGGTAGCCCATTGGTACTCTTGAGGGGTGGAGAGGCTTCACACAGAAAGCTTAAAAGCATCTGGGCTGCTGTTGTGCAGTATGCTACTGCTGACAGATTTACCATCTGTCTTTGAGAAAGACAACAGTTTTGGGAGCCCAGATACCACCATTCTTCAGCAGAAAGCCCTTTGTCAATCAAACCCTCCTCATTAAAGAGAATAGCTTGAGTTATAGCTAAGTACACTAAGGAGAAAAGAAATATCAGGGTATAGTTTAGTTTTATTTGTGTATGGCTAGACAATAAATCCTGTAACATTAAGAAGCAGCAAACTGTAAACACATTTGTATTATCCATCAGCTAAGTTTTCTCTGCGCAAATAGTTTTACAGATGTACCAACAGTGTGTCTATATCCTCACAAGAAATAGCACAGAATAATGAATTCATAATATACAGTGTTACATTAGATAAGCAGATATATATTTTTATAAATCGCCTTTGACTTTAAAATGCAATTGCCTTCGTTCCTATGTTTGTAGCCAATAGAGTGGATTGTATCTATCTTACAAGGGAACTTCAAAGCTCTAACCACAGGAAAAAAAAGGATGTGCAGTCATCCCTGTATACTTTCATCTGTATTTGCCTATAGATAAAATTATGACTATTTTGCCTAGCACCATTTATAAGAGACTGTGTTAAAATGTTTGTCTCAACCTTGCTGAAATTGCCCACGAAGAAAAGACTGTGTTGAAATTGCCCAAGAAGAAAAAAAATTGCCCGTGAAGAAACTTCAAGGCTGCTGTTTGCAAGCTTGGACCACTGATAAGACCCAAACAACAACTTCAGAGTCCAGCCCAGATTAGCCACAGGGCTTGTCTTGACTATTGATACAACTTAAGGGCCCAGCCCAGATAAGCCACAGGGCTCAAAGTCCTGAACAACAACTTCTGGGCCTGATTCAAGTGCCAATACAGCAGCTGTCTTGCAAGCCCACTGGTGTGCAAGCCCGCCAGTGTAACTGCTGATAAGGGACCTGCCCTGCAAGGCGAAAATGGGCTCCCTGGGCACTTATGCATGCTCCACTGACAGAGGCGACGCTGGGGGGGTGAAGATTGCTCCTGACGACCCTCATACGCATGCGCTAAACAGGAGGAGAACCGGGCAAAGCGGCTCTTGGTTCACTATATAATGCCACCGTGAACAGCTGTTCTTTGGAGATCCCCGCCACCAAATCGAAATAGGCGGATCTGCGATCTGTGGTGGTAGCTATACTTCTTGCTATTCTAAACGTTTTACTGCTTCGCTTTTCCTTTTCCTTATCTTTCTTTCTTATTGCTGTCTAGTGTTTGTTAGTCAATAAAAGATTTGCTGTTGTGACATCTGACACCATTTGTGTCTTAATTACACCTTTGCGATCAAAATGAATCACTTTGACTCTAACCTCTATCAGGTATAAGTGGGTCAAGACATCATTTATAAAGAATCAAAGGTAGGAACAAAATATACTTGCTTTCTAAGAAGAAGCAGTAGACAGGAATTTTCAGCACAGAAATGCACATATATAAACATATGTAAATAGAGATCTAGTTTAATATCTACAGGTCTGAATGATATGAATGCATCCCAAGAGCTCATAAAGCTGTTAGGACTTGTGAAGAAAGAAATTGGAGATTCCATAAATCTCTTTCATAACCCTGCAAGTGCATCTATGTGTTTACGTAAGAATTTAATTCCTTCCTGAAAGAGTTATGACCAATCACTGTCATTGTATTTCTGTGGTTGACCAGTAAGTGTGTACTGGGTGTTTAAAGGTGGTAAATATTTACTTTGTGAGCCATGTTTCTGAAAGCCAACTTTCATTTAAATAAGAAACTTAAATATATATTTTATATATATATCATTGTTATAAATTGAGGGAATAAAACCCA
>NW_009729249.1:607-1178 GCF_000703405.1 Apaloderma vittatum | reverse complement strand
TGGCTGTTGTCTATCACTGATGCCTGAGGAGTCAACTGATCATTCCAGCACTGGGGCCTCATTGCCTCCTTGTCCAAATTTAGGAGTCTGGGAGGTGTCAGACCACAGCCCTGCCCTTGGCCCTGCACATCTCTGCACCAAGGAAGAGCCCTGAGGAATCTGAGAGGGACAGGATCCACCTTCTCAGGAGCTAGGTGTGAGGGCTTGACCCTTTGGATTCATGAAACACATCCAGGTTTATTCAGCATCACAGGACTTTCACTTTGATTTTCCCAACCTGTCATCTCTGCATCCAGTTTTCTGCTCTAACTGGATGCTGGGGATGCTTTCTCAGTAGTGTCCCTCAGTGGGACTCATTAACGGTAAAGAAACTTTGGAGTTTGAATCTGACTTGGACTTCCTGAGCAGTTTCCTCAACTTGGTCTCAGCCTCTGAGAATCATAGTCTCAGCACAACACTCATGGGAGAGGTCATTAAAGTGGTGCCTTGTGCTTGTGCTGTGCTGCTGAGCTGGGCCGGGCTCCTGGGATGGAGGGAGCTGATGACAAGTGGGCAGCGCTGACGAGAGACA
>NW_009729249.1:0-294 GCF_000703405.1 Apaloderma vittatum | reverse complement strand
TCCCGTGTGGGCTGTTGTGGTGTGCACAGGGGGGTGAATGCAGGGGGGCCCAGGGCTGGCCCCACGGCTCTTGGGGAGAAGATGTGGTGGGGAAGAAGGGACCCTGGCACGGCAGGAAGGGTGTTTCTGCTCTTGAGAGGCTCCAGGGTGATGCAGGGATGCTTAGATCCCCAGATCACACCCATATCAAATGCAGAGATTTCTCTTTGAAGAAGGACATCAGAGCAGCTTTGACCTGAAAGGGAAGAAATCTGTGCTTTCAGTTTACCACTGGATTTGGCTGGGTGGGGGGGG